>NW_027122840.1:22363-53965 GCF_001865355.1 Cryptosporidium andersoni
TTTTTTTTTTTTTTTTTTAATTCTTTTTATTAAGTTTTTATTGATATAACAATATTTTAAATATTTCATTAATTGATATTTGGAAATTCGACTTCTATATAACTTCCAATTTTTCAGAAAAGTTATTTTTGATTATAAATAATTATATTAAAGAAATATTCCTAACTCTCACCATATCTTCACTAGTATAATATAAAGTTTTTCAGTTTGGAATTATTAAATATAATAAGAAGCGACTATATTAAGTGATTATTACAGAAGAACAGTAATTAAAAGATTTCTAGAATATTTCTAAATAATTCGAAATTAACTTTTTTTTCATTATTCAATTTTATTTTAAAAGTTAATACATGCGATTGATGATACATTCTAATAAATACCGGTATATTTTCCGTTTATGTGGATACCGGTATAAGACTTTTTTAACTACTAAAATCTGTAAGATATACATGTATATTGCATGCAATTAAGATTAATAAAAAATTTATGAAAAAAACTAAAATATCTTTATCAAATAAACCTTTGAAAGGTTATTCTATTCACAATATATAAATAGTTTTAGAAAGAAAAATACAATAATTTAAAGAAGTAAATAAAATATTATATTACTCAGGATATATTCTTTATTCTCACTTAATGATAAGAAATAAGAAGGTATTACTTACAGAAAAAAAATGAAAAAAAACTATATACCTGGTTCGAAAGTGGATCTAGAGTGTACAACCATAAAGAATAAGAAACAAAAAGTAAATAATGAAGATATAATAGAATATCCAGAAAGTGATTATTTATTAGATGCAAAGAAGTACAGATTAAAGTTGGCTGATAGTGGTTTAAATAGTATTTGTAGAGCTATAGTATTGGATTGGTTAATTGGTGTCCATAGAAAATTTCAATTTAGACCTGCAACATTATATATTAGTATAAATCTATTTGATAGATTTATTATAAATAGCACAAAGGGTTTAATAAATTGTGATAATTTACAATTAGTTGGTGCTACTTGTTTACATGTAGCTTCAAAATATGAAGATATGAATCCTGCAGTATTAATGGATTACTGTATAATGAGTAATTCAGAATTCCAACCTAAAGATATGATAGAAATGGAAGCAAATATATTAAATTCTTTACAATTTAAAATAATAGATGGACTATCGGTTTTAGATTATATTGATTATTTTCTCAAACCACTTTATAATGATAAGACAGTTAACTTACTATCAACAAGTTATTATTCTTGTGCTACTTATATAACAGAATTAGCCTTACTACATCCAACATTAATTTTTTTCCCTGTAAGCCTTATATCAATTTCAATAATTATATTTTTATGTATAGTATATAGTAATGGGTGTAAAGATGAATTAGTAAATAATACATTCAAACAAATAAAAAATAAAGTATTAGCATATGCAAAACAAAATAATTTGGTGAAAAATATTAAACCATGTATACATATTATAACTGGAATTATAAAGGAGCAATTTTTTTTAGAAAAAAAAGTAAAAATATCTGATTCTTCAGAAATTTCTTATCAATGTCAAAAGGATTTACCATTTATATTTCTTAAAGATTTGACAAGTAAATGGAAAAATACATACAGAGCTTTATTTCATCGTATCTCTACTATTAAGAGGTGAATTAAATAAATATCTATAAATTTATATAATATAGTGTGTTTTACATAAACTGTATAAAGAATAAGTAATTAAATATTATTATATTGGATGAATTTGGTAGAGAAAAATACATGGCGGTTTATATTTAAGAAGTAATAATTAAGGCCGGTCCTTCCCTTTTTTTTCTCTTGTTTTCATAATTAAGGGTTATGAATATTGTATGATTTTGATTAATGAGAATAGAGAAACTGGGCGATTTAAGAGCTCCAGGTAATGTCCTTTTATCAATAAGTTTTCAACCACATCCTGTAAATGAAAAGTGGGATTTAGAGCGAGTAGCAGTTTGCGGTGAAAATAAAGTTGCTATTTGGGGATTTGAATCTAATGGTAATCAAAGGATACTATCAATTCTAGAAAGTTCTACAAATTCTAATGTGAAGTGTAGTAGATGGAGTTCAGATGGTAGATTTTTAGCAGTAGTAGATATGGAACAAATAACAATATATGAATTAAATAAAGATATTGAACAAGATTTTAATAATAATAATGATAACAATAATATGATAACTTCTGATAGTTATATTGAAAGTTGGTCTGTTTATACTACATTTGCTTGTAATGGTGTTGATGAGTGTTTTGATATTTGTTGGTTAAGTGGTTCAAAAATATTGCTAAATGGCACTGTATCTGGTTATATAATTGCATATAATATAGATGAAAAGTCTGTTATTGCTAATTTGTTTGTTAAAGATATTTTAGAAGATGGAAGAAGGAAGTCAAATATTAAAACTGAAGATGAGGTAGAAGAGATAGGTCATGTTTGTGGGCTCAATGCAGATTGTATGGGTTTATTTGTATCATGCCAAATGACTAATCGAAAACTTTTAGTATTTGAGGTTATATATAATACAGATCGTATAAATTCCAAAAGGAATACAAAATATAGAATTTTTGATTTATCTTTATTAATTGAAGAAGATAGATTATTACGTAACTCACCTTGTATATTAACATATAATAGAAGACCAGTGTTTGATTCTTTAACTAGTATACTAGGATGTCCATATGGTGAAGTAGGTACATCATATTTCTCTTGTTTATTTCCCTTTACAGGGAATTCAAGAAATCGAAATCAAACTCTTGGATGGTCTGGATCACAAAAAATGAGAAAGGAAAAATCTGACATTATATTAATTGATGAAATAGAGGGAGCTAAAGATTCTTTTGATTTTTGGTCTCTGAATTCTAAAGGGAAAATAAGTAATTCAAATATTTTGCAATTATGTCAACCATATAGATTAAGAGGTCATTATAGGCGTGTTAGAATATGTCAATTTGCACCTGTTGTATTTACTAGAAATGGTGAATTATTCACTATATTTGCTCAGGGATGTCAAGATGGTAGTTTAAGCTTATGGAAGGTGAAATATGATTGTAATCCTTCACCATTTATAAAAGGAGCAGAATGTTTTTTAGTATTAACTAACTTTATAGATGAACAAGCAAGTATAACAGAAATTGCATTTGATTTCACAGCTTCAGTTTTATTGATTGGCTCTGATGATAATAAAGTTACCTATATATCATTTGAGTTTCATGAATTTGCTTTGGTAGATAATAAATTTTTACAGGATAATTGTTTGGATAATCAATGGAATATGTGGTTTTTTGATTACATTGCTCAACAACCAAAGATCCCCCAAGTAATATCAGACATATCAACAATGAAGCAGTCAACTAATTCAAAAGTAATATCACTACCAAATATTACCACAAATGAAATAATAGAATTTCAAGAGAAAAATCAGCATATTATAATTAACAAAGGGAATAAAATGAGAAAAATTAAACCAGTAAATTTAACTGAATTACAAAATGATCAAAAAATAATTAATTTAGGTGAAAATATGTCTTTAGAACAAACAAATTCTGAATTAAATATGAAGAAAGGTGAAAAATATTTAGAAGTTAAATCTAATCAGAATGAACTATCTTTAATTAATAAATCTAAAGAGGATGTAGATCTTAATATTTTAAAATCTTGTACATATAATAATAATAATAATTTACATTGGATTAGGAATATAAATATTCCACAAAGATTGGCAATTGAATTTAAAGATGAGATTGATAGTGTATCATATATGTATGCAATTTTTGCTGATAATAATCAAATATTAAACAATGTAAATAGAGATTCTACAAGAATTGAGATTTTATGTATTAGAAAAAGTTTAGAAAAGTATAAAATAGAAGAAATTAAAGATGATCAAAATGATATACTATGGTCTAGATCATTACCATATGGTATGGTTATTACTAATATGATAAAAATGAAACATTTCGTCATTTTAATTTACTCACATTATTCTATGGAATATCTAAATAAAGTAGATAATTCATATATGGAAATTATTAATATATATTCAGGATCGATTTTAATATGTGATGTAATATTACCATATGTTATTAATATAGGTGTATGCTCAGTTATGGATATTATTATATTAATAATGTCTAATGGTCAAATGAAGATATTCAGAATTCCTATAAATATAAATGAAAGTTTAGGTTTAGGTATAGATTGGAAATTTGAAGGATATTGGGGCCATTTAAATGAATCACCACTTGTCAAAATTGAATGTTTTATCCCAGAAGATTTCAATTTAATAAATAATGTGAAATCTGATACTAATACCAAGATATCTAAAAAGATTACGATTGATGTTCCAATTATCTTATTTTTTTTTAGTGATGGAAAAGTATTTTTATATTCTTCAATAATGGCTAATTTTATTAGACTTGATGATTTAGAAATGTATGATTCAGCTTTTTGGTCATTTTTGACTCCTAAGCCATATTTTTTATCAAATAGTAATTCAAATGAATATAAATGTACATTTACTGATGAAGATGGAAAAACAAATTTTGATCTATTTTGTAATGATATACATACTGATAAATATCGCCCTCTAAGATCCTTACAAAGATGTTCAAGGTTATTGAAACTCCGTTATGAAAATAATACATACCAAGATCAAAAAGGTACTTTTATTAATCAAATTTTTAGTTTTATATCAAAAACTCCACAAAATATCTGGGAATCAACAAAAACACATATTGAACATCAATTATTCTGTTGTTTAATGTTATTTTCGAGAGGTGAATTTCTTTATTGGTTTAAATTATATATTAAATATATAGTCGATACTTTAAGCTCAACAATGCTAGAGAGTGTAATTAATTCATGTCTATCAGTAATTAAACAAATTGTATCTATATCTTCTGATAATACTCAAAAAGATTATATTTCATCATTTTGGAGATATTATAATATATTAATAACAATAAATGTTGATCCAATTGATTTGTTATTTCAGGAAATATTACCATCTCTTGATAACTTTAGCTCTTATGCAAGTAAAATTCAATCTTCAAAGTATCAAAATGAATTATTGAAATTTCTTGATATAATAAGTAATATTAAGGACAAAGTATTTTCTGAAGTTAATACTATTAGGTCAAAGATTAATAATTTTAATTTGGAGAGTGAAGATTCCATTCCAAAACCTCAAGATTCTATTTCTAAAGATCATCCTAGATTAGAAATACTTCGTTCTATATTTTGATGAGAGACATATATCTTATTAAATATTAATTATATGTAGTTTAAATATTATTTATTATTATTTCAATAAAACCCATTCTATTTTTATAAACTAGCTGTCAAACGTAATTGATTTGCTTTTAAATAATGTGGTATAGATATTTAGTGTTCAACCAGTCACAAATATAATAGCAGTTGGAGAAGAAGTGATTCTTGTGATAATATCCTGTAATATACTATTAATAGGAATTTAAACATTTCTTCTGAGAACATAGCAAATAAAGATATCTAATATAACCCGGGCAGTTGAGACATTTGACTATAATACTATTATTTTAGATTATTTGTTACTGGATTATAGCGCTCTTCTAAACTTAAAGACTAAACTACTACTAATATGAGAAGATATCGATAATATTGTAAATACATTTCATTAAATATTAAGATTTTTTATGATAGATTATAGCTTAAAGTGTAGTCTAGTTGCTGCTTGCATTGCAGTTATGTTTGGGTACAATATTTCCATTGTGAATTCGACAATTCCATATATAATCTTATATTTCGGACTATGTGGTGAAAAAGGTTCCTTTTTATCTCAAAGTAATTGTGAAGCTGGTCAATATGCAATTCTCTGGATGTCTGTATTGTTTTTCACTTCAGCATTGATATTTTGTTATGTTGCAAGATATACAGTAAGTAAAGGTCGTATAAATGGTTTGAGTATGGCCACAATTCCCTATATAATAGGAGGAGTTATTTGCTACTTTTCTAAGACTTTCAGTATGTTTTGCTTTGGTAGATTTATATGTGGAGCAGGTCTAGGTTTAGCTTCAGCAAGTGCAACTTATATATCGGAAATTTCACCAAATAATAAGAGAGGATCATATACGTCACTTTTTGCTTTATGTATTCCTTTTGGACAAACTATATCCTTCATTTTAGGTAGTCACTTATTATCAATGGAGAATTTGCAGCTACATAACAAAGATTATTTTATTAACTATTATAAGTTTCTATATCTGCTATTTTCAATATTTGGAGTTATATTATTTTTATGTATAAAACATTTCTGTTTAGATGAAACACCAAGCTTCTTAATATTAAGTAATAGGATAGATGAAGCAAAAGAAGTTCTTAATAAGATATATAATGGCAAGGATGATGCAATACGTGAACTGATCAACTTAACATCTACAGCAAGTAATAAGGAAACTTGTAATTCAAAATTAACATTTTTAGATCTATTTTCACGTAAATACTCTATAGTACTGGTTGTTTGTATGACTTTATCTATAGGTGTCAGTGCTAGTGGCATTGGAGTTTTTGCACAAAAAGCAACTTCTTTAATGCAGTCAGCTACAAATATTTCTGCAGAATATGTAAAGTACCTAGTTATTTTGATGGGTGTAATATCTACCATATCAACATATCTTGGTGGTCAATTTACAGATAAATATGGTAGAAGAAATCTAACTATTGTAGGTACAATGTCAATTTTTACTTCACTGGTCATCCTTGCAATTTTCAATCTATACTCAGAAATATTACCCTCATTGGCAACTTCAATTATTTCACTAATAGCTATCTACATATTCTTGATTTCATTTGCTATATCTATTGGTCCAGTACAATGGGTTTATTTACCAGAAGCATTTCCATCAGAAATAAGAGCAATTGGCATGAGTTTCTGTACAATGTTAAGTTGGATAACAACATTAATTTATGTATCTTTGTCTTGTATTATTTCCGATTTATATATCTATTTATTATCAGCTTGTGCGTGTCTACTTATTGTATTTTTATCATATCTATTTATGAAGGAAACAAAAGGGTGTACTAAATCACCTTATGAAGAAAGTGAAATATATGAAAGTGTATGTTAAAGAGTAGCATCTTAATATCTATGTATTAACTAAATCTATATATAACTAGTCTTTCTTAGTCATATTTTTTCGTCTCATCCGCTCCATATGTAGCATAGCTAGCTCTGAATTTATTTGGGATAAAGGAACTTCTGATTTGACTTCATTTGTATCATGTTTAGTCTTTTCTTTATATATGCTAGTTTCCTTACTTTGTAAGTCATTATCCACCAAATTGTTGCTTTCCAGATCCTTGTTACTGTTATTTGAGGAATTAGTAGAAGGAAGTCTATTCAATATTTTTCTAGTTGATTCACATTCTAAGAATTCAATAATCTCTGATGAGGCAGATAGTGAGTCAGAAAATTTTTTTGCAACATCCCATACTTTGAGCTGTCTACCTGTTCTAGGTTCAACTACAGCTACATGTGGTAAGTGCGTTACACTATATAAACTACACCATTCACTCCCTTCAGGAGTATTTGAACTTCTTTGCCAAAAAATGAAGTTATAAGTGATAACTTCTTGAACTAATGAATCATTCCAGATATCTCGATTTAATATCATTGACAGAAATTCTCTTGGACTTTGTATATTTACTAAAATGAGTTTACCCTCTAATTTTGCCATCTCTTTTACTGTATTAAAAGGTTCATTTGAAATTATTGATTCAGGAGGACTAAATATTTGAGTTGAAAAGTCATCTCTTGGAGAAATGACTTCTGAAAGTGCTATTTGATCCATATAATAGTTGTGAGGATTACTTTGAGCTTGATTCATATAATCTGGTATAAGCTGATCATTAAATGAAGGAATGGGAGTCCTAATATCTTCACATTCTCCTTGAAGTGTACCTGATACTGGATAATTTGTATCATTTGGATTTTCTTGTTCAGTAGCAGCACAAGAAAAGTATTCATTTACTGCATCATTTATATTGTTTGGATACAAATCCAGATATCGCTGAGCTATTAGTCTATCTTTACACCCAGTTACAGATAGAAATTGCTCAACTTCATCAGATGAGTACATTATTATTATATGGTGATTTTCCACTTTTTGTTCTTCCTTATAAATATTTACCGCAAAGTTTACAAGAATATATCCTGTTTACAGTAAGGTTGGAGCTACTGTTTAAGAAAATAATACAAAAAATCTGATATTAATTTTTTAATTAGTAATTTAATATTTATAGATTTTATCAATAATAACTAGTAATAATTATATTTAATGGAAGACGTATTGGAGCTGACTATCAAATATTAAAAATATAACTATCTGCAATATTAGTTTATTTAAATTTACTTCATGTTAAAATCTCCAGTAACTTATATATAATACACTACGCAATTAAACTATTAAATTATAGAGTATCTAATTAAACAGTAGTTAAAGTGGAGCTTTATAAAACAAATAACGATATATTCTTCTCTCTTAGGAATATCTTATTGGATATTAGATAATGGAATTGCAAGTTTAACTTCGAGATACCTTGAATTTAAATAAAATGTAACTAATAAGGGCAATTCAGTAATATATGTGACATATTTAGTAATGTGGATTCTCTATCGAATTTTATGAGAAAGTGCCAGGTTGCAAACTTGGGAACTCGGGAAAGTTTTTGAATAATTAGTAGTTCTAGGGTTTGATGACATTGAATGTGTATTATTCTACTAACAACTTGTAGAAATATGCTACACATCTACTATTATACAACTTATAAATATATATATAGGACTAATATTAAATATAGCAAATAATTTTGACAAGATCTATATTTTGAATAATGGTTAAATAAAAGCATTATAAATATATACATAAGTTGACTAGAGTAACAAGTGATATATTTATATAATTATAATAACTTTATCACACCTCTTTTTAGATAATTATATATTCTGTTTAATACTGTTATTATATTGTGTGATAAATGGGTACTATTCAATGTTTAACTTTTTTTAGATGAGAATTGACTTTTTAGGGTTTATGCCAATATAAATGTATGGTTGAATAATAAATTTGAATGCAAATAAACTATCGAATTTTTATCAATGATCAAAGATGAATAGAAAATATTATGTAATAAAGAATTTCAATAAAAAAGTTTATATTTAAAAATAATAAAATACCTTTTTTTAATCTGGACTTATTATGTATAAGTTTAATGCAAAGAACTTTAAAAATATTAATATTAGATAAAAGTACTATTTATTTTAACTATATGATATTGTGGTCAAATAAGAAATAACTTCTTTTCTTCAACCTTATAGAAAACCTTTATACTAAAATATTCACTATTACAATATTCCTAAATATAAATTTATTACCTGTAAAAATATACTTAATATTACCCAGTCTTTTATTTAATAATACGTGTTATTTTAGGTTAATTAGGTGTTAGGTCTATTATAGGGAAATTTGGGAATTACACTTAGCAATAACAAAGTAGAGTATATTATTTTACATAATCTTATACAAGCTAATAAGATATTATGATTTATTAAAATAGTTAGTGTTCACTTGAAGTAATATCAAATGATTGTAATATATTCCAAGTAAATTTTGTATTTCTTCTAACTGAATATCTATATTGAATATTCTGTAGTTTTGTCCATCTATGGGGACATAAGTATAAGGGCTTTCCTCTAGCAAGATTTTTGTCTTCCTCACCATATTCATCAACATATAAAGTAGACATATAAGAAACTCTCCCACCAGATATTAGTTTCTCACTATCCCAGCCAAGAAAGCTAGTAAATAGACATTTAGTGCTTGTTATATCAAGTCTTAGAGCTAATACTAGAGATGAAGGAATATGCAAAAAAAATGATAGACCTCTTCCACAATGTGCTATATGATCTCTAATTGGTATAGGTGTATTAGACATGATTAGGCTTGAACCAGAGGGAATTGAGTATGGAAGAATGTAGTCAGGATCATTATTATCAGAGTTACTTGCTGGGTAATAGTAATGACACTTGAATATTGATGAAGTTATTAAAGTTGTCACTTCAGATTCATTGCAACATCGATTTTCTGTACATAAAGTAGCTCCACAAGTAAGGCATATAATAAGCTGGTGTGTGTTAATTAAATCTAAACTTCTCCAGTGTAAAGTAGGATTTGATATTAGTTTATTATATAAGGAGTGGTATACTTTCGGAGGTAATAATGTAAATTGATAATATTGAGATATTATTATTGAATAGTCCTGTATTTTCCAATATAACATAGTATATTGATAGTATTCTTTATTAATCTTTTTAATAAACTCTAGTAGTGTCTCGAATGAAGATGAATTCATATGACTCACAAGTGGATGTTTGTATAAGCATGAGTCTTTAGGAATTGAATTATCTGTCGTGACATCTAGATATGTCATTGGTATAAAGTTATTGTAAGTAGTAAACAGTTTAAAAAGTGGTATTTTTTGTAAAATATCAGCATATATTTTAGAGTTATGAACGCTCTCAAGATTAATTAACTCATTCCAAAGTTCTTTAATATCATTATTTCCCAAAATTTCTGAAATTCTCCATATTAGATTCTGTAATATATTTGAACACTTATCTGAAACGTTTTCTTTGTTTTTGATTATACTTAAAAAGGTTGTAATACAACTCATCCATTTTAAAATTCCACATTTAACAACTTCATTAAGACTCTTAATATTTTTAATTAAACCAGTTCCAATGCTTTTAGAGATATGTTCAACAAAATCACTTATTAGATCTTTTTCTTGGTTCAAAGATGTAGTATCACTTAAACTAGTTGAGTAATTAATATTATTAATTAAATCACTAGATATTTCTTCAAATTCTATTTTATTTAAATTTATTTTATCAATATCTGAATCTAAAAGTGACTCTAAGTCTATTGTTGGATATTCAGATGAATTAAAGTTACCAGTTTTACTTTTCAAGATAAATGGGCTATTTTGATATTCTTCACTTTTCTCTAGATTTTGTTCGTCTATTGGCTTCATTTCAAGTTGTATTGGCAAAGCACCATATGGGGTTGTTGCTATGTTGATAGTTTTCCACTCTTTTGCAATACAATATATGTATTTTTCCTCTGAATTTTCATTCTTTCTTAAATTCAAATGTTTATATTTAAGATTGTAAGATGTTCCATGTATTAAATTAATAAAGAAATTTAAGGCTTTAGCTTCAGTTGGATTAATTTTTTTTTTGTTAGTATGTTTTTTAAGTTTTTTTATAATCTCAATAATTGGATTTAAACTCTTGATGTTTAGATGGTCGTCAAATTGTTCTTCATTTGCATCATTTATATCAAGTTCAAACCAATCATTATTCCAGAATGTCCAAATTATACAAAATATTTCTATAACTAAGAAATAAGTTAAAATTGGAACTATATCATTTTCGAAAGACAGAATAGAAGCAATAGCAAATTGAAATCGTGATGATGGAGATTGTAATGCAGCAAATTCCCACACATCTATTTTGCTTTTATTATTAAACAAAGTATTTCTTAAGGAATTTTGAAGAGATATCTTAAGACTTCCATTAGTTAAGCATATAGATTGAAACATATCTATCAATATTCTGTACATTTTTGTTTTAGAAGATCCATTTATAAACAAATTTTGCGATTCAATCAGTATATTATCACTAATAAGCTTAGAAATTAAGCTTAAGGGATTATTTAACATATAATTACCTACTTTGATTTTATCAGAAACTATATAACAAGGTAGAATTAAGCTAGTTGAATGTAATAGTGGTAGTAATTGCTGAATGACTGTAGAAGATGATATAGTACAATACACACTTGGAAAATTCTTATTTTCATTATTGATCAGATCCTTGTTTACGTTTAACAAGTTTAGTAACCTTTCAAGTACTTCAAAATTTCCAGGAGTATGGTGTAAAATACTTTGATTGAGTCTTCTATCATTTTGTAAAAAAACAGGTAATACAATATTAGATGGAACTGTACAATATGGACATAGTAAATAGGTGTAGTGGTATGTTCCTTGATATTGGATAGTACAATTGTCAGTATTTTTACCACTAGATAGTGTATGGATTATACAATCCGGATATGCACTCGTTGAATCCTTTAATTCTTTACATATTTCCATATTGGGTGTTGTTTGAGTTTCTTCATTATCTTGATTTGTAGCCTCATTACAGGATATTTTATTTTGCCTTAAGACTGATAATTTTATAGTTCGAGTTTCAGGTAAAAGTGGAAAATTTGAGAAATTTACATCATTTTCAGGAGGGTTGATAACTGGTTGATTATGTGACGAATTAGCTAAAGTCTTCTCTTGTTGTATTTGAAGTTTTTGATATTGTCTTATGCAATTCCAGTGTATAAGATGTCCACATGTTGTTAAATAAAGTGATATATAAGAAGAAACTGGACTAAAGATTAAGCCACTGGAAGGTTGTTCACTATATGGAGAGGAGCTTAAGGATATAGGGTGTCCCTGATTTGAATACGATCTTTCACGTTTTATTAATTTTGTTTCGATATTTGATGATAAGGAATCATTTATATCAGTTTTTGGGTGTAAACGTATTCTTGGACTTTCAGAAAGACCCTGGAAATCTAGATAAGCAAATGTAAAGATTTGACTATTATCTTCACAAGTTATTTTTTCGTGGCAAAACACGCAAGATGGTGAATCTGCAATGTCAGATTGGTCAACTTCAATATGAATACTAGGTTTAATATCCTGAATATGTAGATTCTGGTCTTTTAAATCTCCATCTAATATAGCAGATGGTTGTAAATTTATGAATTCCTGTCGCTTTTGCGCATACTTATTCATAATTGCCACTTGCCTCATAAATACTTTGGACTTTGATTTAGAGTCAGATTCGGAGCTTTTATCCATATTATAGTCAAAAGTAAATGTGGATCTGATATAGTCATCAATATGCTGATTTATGCGGGGATGGCAACTTTTAGCTATTGTTAGACTCCATTCAAAGAAAAATGAAGCTTCCAATGGAATATGGTTCCTCATTTCCTCTGTAATAAACTTAGGAGCTTTTATTAAAACTGAGTTATTTCTGAAGCTGACTAATCTTGTTGAATAAATAGTTTCTAGCAAAATGTCTAGTATGCAAAATGAGGATGTTGAGATGGGGTGGTTTTCTGAGTTCAAAAAAATTCCTTCCAACTTAAATTGATATAATAAAAGTTCAAATATATTAATATTTTCAAGGTTATTCATATCTCTTGACAATTCGAAAATATTTAAACTTTTTATAGTGTAACATGAATTAAGTAATTCTTGTTTTTTACTTGCAAATATTTTATAGATGTGATAGCACATTTCATTTGTTATACCTGCTAATATAAAAGATTCATCTTCATTAGAACATCTTTGAGTATCTGTACTTATATCTACTTTTTTGTATTTATTTTGTGTATTTTCACAGTTTTTATGTGTTCTTTCTGTATTTAAAGTATTGCAATGAGCTTCACCATATTCTACTCTTCCAAGCGTAAAAAAGGATGAATACAATTTTTCAAGAGAATCTTCACCAATCAAGTTTTCTATATAAAAATTTGTTAATAAGCACTTTTGTAAAATCTCCAGAATGATCAATCTAAATAATAAATGGGCTGTTAACTGTATATTTCTAACATCTGCAACTATAGTATTCTTATAGGAGTAATTAAAAATTTCACACTGTAACTGTAATATCATACTTATCAATGTTGACTTTACTATTCTTGAAGATGAAAACTCAAAGTATCTGTTTATTAAAAAAAAATTCTTTTTAGGAAGATATGCTACTTTTAATGGGAATTTTATAAATGAAGGATAATTAGAATTAGAGCTTGTACAAGTAGATATCTCGGACTTATTGTTATAACAAATACTTTTAGATTGACTATCAAATGAATAATCGCCAATTCTACGCCGTTTAGTGTCATTCAAATTCCAGTTCCTGATATTCTCAAGTAGTAGTTCATCTGTACTGAGTAAATCATTGAAAGAGGCTAATGGGAATGTTGGATCATAAATCATCCAGCCTAGTGGCTGTTGCAATTGATAGAGTAATGGCTTTGTTTCCGTAGCTGATATGCTTACACAAAATTTATTTAAAGTAGCATCTATATACTCCATATGACTTGTTGCTAGTGAGTGAATAAGGTTGCTCGAGTAAGAGGATAAACTTTCCTGTATTTCAGAGCGAGATTTCGGACCTTTCATCAATGATTGTAAAAGTACATATTTAAGAAATATCATATCATATGGTAGGCAAAGTGGTAAGTCTATTGTACAACATTTCACTATTATATCCAACATACAATTTGCACAAGATAAGAGATTTGGAGATATTTCATCACAAAAAATTTGCCAAAATCTCCTGTTTGTATTGTTAGGTAATTCAAAATTTGATATACTATCATTCATATTTTTTAGAATTTCTGTTCTGTCCCCAAGTTTCTTTTCATATGCTACTTTATTATTAGGAGTTACTTCTTCATAGATATCAAAGTGTTGTAATAGGGATTTTAGCAATATCTCTTTTGATACTTGAGAAGTCAAAAAGCATAGTATAAATCTTATAATAAATAAGTCACTAATAAGATACATAGTGGCCCAATAAGTCTTTTTATAAAATTGAGCTTCATTGACTGGAGCTAGTCCATTTCTAACCCAGACATTACTCATACAGAATGCTTGGTATGCAAAGCAATACGAACGTATTGGATGTTCTAATATGCATAAAAGAGTTGTTTCATTAAATATACCGATAGATTTCAAACAATCTTCAATACTCAATAAAGAAGAGGAAAATGGAGTTACAGAATTACATGATTTCTTAAAATAAAAATAATCTTTTTGTGTACTTTCAAAATCTTCTTGATGCTTTTCATTATTTAATTTGTCGGATTTACCTTCATTATTTTGCCCTATTTTGTAATTATATTCTATATAAATATAAAGTAGTTGAAGTGTAGTTCGATGCAAAGGTAAATGTATAGATACCTTATCTTTAATAATTGAGTGATTACTAACTGCTATTATCTTGTTTTCTCGATTACTCTCGTATTCAAATTTATAATTCCATGAAAACTTCCCGAAACAATTGACATTATCAAATTTGGAAGATTCATAGAAATTGGAGAGAAAAGTAGTAGTGCAAAAATTATCGTAAAATTCGTAGTGAACATTCCACTTTTCATTAACAGATACCAAATATATCCATTGCAAAAGTGCCTGAATTGAGTTTACTGTTATACGATAAATCCCAAAAGATATTTCTTTTGTTTGCTTCTTGTACTTATTCAAACTACTTCTTAAACTTTCAATATTCAGGGATGTATTGTTGCATAATATATCAATTAAAAACTTAATTATTTGTATAATTCCATTGACACTTGAAACAATATCACAACAAAACAAGATACTAGAATGCCATACAGAATCATCTAGTGCACTCTGACAGTGGCTTTTGTGAGGATTAATATACTGGGACAATCTTAATAAAGCCAACCATCCACTATGCCAGAAGTCCAAGTAAAGTTGCTCACTTTTAAGGAATATCTCCTCGCCCTTTATTCCTTTTATAAATAGCTCTTCCTGAACTATTGGAGTTACTATATTAAATATGATGAATAGAAGTAGATCTGTAGAGTGTAATATATATCTTGAGTCATGCAGTGGATATGAGTATCTACGCCTCGTTAGTGAAGGATCTATAGGATTCAACATAAGAAGAAACTGGCTTTCTCGAGTGATTGATTCACTATCTCGGGTAGATTCCAGACTACAATATGTATTGTGAGTACTTCTATTACTCAAGTTGTTTAAGTTAATTGGTACTTCATTAGATGATATGATTGAACTTTGTAGTACTTGGAAAGTTGTCCCAAAAAGGATCTTGATCAAATCTCCATGTAAAACCATATTACACAAGATCTTCTCTATTGTAAATAATTGAACTGCTATTCTTGTTAGAGCTTTATCTTGTCTTTTAACTAAGTCACAATAATTTCTTAGAAAAATTTTAGGAAATATAAAGCTTTTGAAATTAAAATCAAACATTAGCATTAATAATAAATCTGTTAAGTCTCCTTGCTTATAAGTTATCAGAGAGCTTAATTGACCTGTATTGAGGAGTTTTTGAGACCACTTTACCCAGAAAGCATCTAAATATGTTAGCTTATCATTCAAAAGATCCTTATTTCTAATATATAACCTTTCTAATCTCTCTCCTTTATCTTTGTTATCTTTAATATTGTTATTTAAGTTAGAGTATTTTTCATGTGCTGTATTAATCAGATCAACTGTATCTTTATATGGTATGCTGAATTTGTTATTTAATTTGCTTTCGTCAATATTTGAGTAAATTTCTTTGCTGTCTGATATTGATGTATTTGTATCATAGGGTAAGTTATTTCTATTATATAGTGGGAAGTAAGACACAAATTTTTTAACAAAAATGTTTTCAGAATTACTATTACTAGAACAAGACAAAGGATTTGCCTTAAGACTTTCTTCTTCCATAATAATATCCAGTTTGTGATCTGTGTCAAAAGAATAATCTTGATCTTCTATTCGATCACAATTATCTGTATTATTTATTTTTCCCTCTTCTTTACATCCTAATCTTTTCTCAGTTATATTTTCTATTTTGTTGCGTCTCCAACATGGATGAATTAAAGCAAGTAACTTTGGAATATCTTTCCATTCTTTTATAAGATTGTGAACTTTCCGTTGCTCTATTAATGGCTGTAACAGTTTTGATGTTCTAGGCTCGCTTCCATCTCCATAATTTAGCAAAAGTTCATGAATTGGAGAACCTAATAACTCTCCTAAGAGCTCAAGGAATATGGTTGGGTATGTTTCACATAAATAGATGAACCATTCAAAGAAGTATGCATCCATATGAATATATTTATCACGATGCAATATAACAAAAGTATTTCCTATACGAAATTCGATAGAAAGGAATGCTGGGAATATATTTTCTGTTTGCAACAAACTTCCATTAGTATGAGATGGGCTATTATTAGTAGTATCAGTTCTGTTGAGAGATTCACTATCAGGAGCAGTATCAGATTCTATATTTTCTGCAAACAGGTTGTATTCTTGATCTTCAAATAAAAAGTGATTCTCATTTTCATCTATATTATGTAATAAAGCACGTGAGTATAACTTTGAATTAAAAGGTAAAAGTAATTCCTTTGTTGGAGGTGTTGTACAATATAGTCTTGAAAGACATACTACATGACATAAAATTCCATGAAGGAGCCCCTTCAGTATTTCTCTGAGTTTATTTTTAGATCTTTTCAATTCATTAAAGTCATCTAATTCCTTATGTTTGTTTATGTCAGTAGATCCTTTGTGATGAGTACAAAATCCACCAGAATTCCATGCTTGTTCATCACCACAATCACAACATCCACCATAGTCTGACTTGTATATATAATAGTCATGTCCCTCATGGTTCCCACTCTGAAAACACTTTACACATATACATGATGAACTACTTGTACCACATGTTAAACAACGGTAGGCAATATGTTGTCCACTCCAAACTTGTGAGCATCTACTTATTAGTGGAATGTTACTTGGTAGACGCCATATTGAAAATACTTCTATATCTTTAGGGTATATACAAAATATATTCTCTATATTATTATATAAAGGATCCATTAATAGTTGCAAACAAGATATTATAAAAAAATCCAAAGTTCCATTAGTTGGATTTAATATTGTAGATGTGTTAATTATAGAATGAGTTAAATATATATCATCTCTTCTCAGTGCTTCAACATGTTTAGTCCATTTTCTCTCTTCTAATGGTAATGGATACAATTCACTATTACTCTTATTACATATGGCCATATACCAAATGGATTTTTCATCCTCTGGTGAATATGTGGTTGAGAATAACTGGATAGTTAGAAATGATATCCATTCACTTGTTATATTGGGGTGATCAGATAACATACACACTAAATATAATAATTGACCAACTAAATCTGCATCACAGTCTATTGCAAAATCATCTAAAAATAGTTTCTCATATTCTTGGTATGTCAAATCAAATGAGAAGGTAGACCCATGATAAAAAATCTTGGGAACAATTGGACCATTGCGTACCATATATATCTTTAAACAAAGTAATCTAAATCTTAAAGCTAATAGAGCCAAATTACAGCCTTTATTTATGTTAAACCACTCATTCATTATATCTTCACGAACCCTTATCTTGGGAATACCTATTGCTAAGTCATATTGCTGGGAGTTAGAGGATATAACACTATAAAAGGCATCTTCAGAATCTATTCTGTCAGTATTACCTTCTATTTCTCTTATTGGCATTATATTGTATTGCTGCACAAAAGGGCAGAAGATCTTATTGTATCAGTTTACAGTTATAATGAAAACTGCATATACGTTAATAATAGGCGCCAATGATACTGTTAGCGCTAAAAGTTTTAGCTCGGTACCCTTTTATTTGGGGATCTATTACTCAAGCGGGCCGTCTTATACTCTTAAAAAGGCTTATAAGTAGACAATATCTGGAACTTTACATCTCAAAACCTTGTTATAATATTAGCAATAGTGAAGGTATTTAATAAGTATGCCTCAGAATGAGTATATAGAGCTACATAGAAAGCGTTATGGATATAGGTTTGATCATTTTGAAAAAAGACGGAAGCTAGAATCTAGGAAAGTTCATAAGGACTCTGCAAAGGCACAGAAATTACGTGGAATTAAGGCGAAGCTATACAATAAGAAACGTTATGCAGAAAAGGTAACTCTTAAGAAGGCTTTGAAAGTCAGTGAAGAAAAGGATGGTAAGGAGACACAATCTGATACCATTACTAAAGGTGCTATTCCTGCTTACTTATTGGATCGTGAAATTGTAAATCGTACTAAGGTTTTGAGTAATATGATTAAACAAAAAAGGAAGGAAAAGGCAGCTAAATGGAAGGTTCCTATTCCAAAAATCAAAGCCTTAAATGAGGATGAAATGTTTAAAATTTTACGCTCTGGTAAAAGAAAAAAGAAATCATGGAAGAGAATTGTTAATAAAGTTTGCTTCGTAGGTAGTGACTTCACTAGAAAGCCACCAAAATTTGAACGTTATATTCGTCCTACTGGTCTAAGGTTTAAGAAGGCTCATGTTACACATCCAGAATTAAAAACTACATTTTATTTAGATATTGTATCTGTTAAGAAGAATCCACAAAGTCAACTTTACACAACTCTGGGTGTCATAACAAAAGGCACTGTATTGGAAGTTAATGTCAGTGAACTAGGTCTTGTAACCCAAACAGGTAAGGTGGTATGGGCTAAATATGCCCAAGTAACTAATAACCCAGAAATAGATGGATGCATAAATGCCGTTTTACTTGTATAATGAATATATATATAAAGGAAAAGGGGTTTTAGATTTTAAATATATTGAGAGACAGAAATAAATATATTATTCATAGGGATTTTAGATAGGATTGAGGCATTTTTATAGTTTACATAAAAGGAAATATTAGACTAAAGTTTTTAGTTTTTGATTGTATCTTTTCTATTGAAATACTAACCAAATGGAGATGTCGCGCTCATTTTTTGTACTTGCAAGAGGTTTATCAAGATGTTATGTATTAGGTAGTATCTTGTCATGATACCGAACTTGGAATGTCTTGTTAAACCTTCTTTATTCTCATCTTTACTACCAGAAGTACCAAAGTATTGGTTAGATATATCAACATTCCCAAATAACTCATCATTTAGAAGATCACCAGTAACGAATACAACTTCTTCAGAGCACTTTTGCCCTGTTGGTCCATTTCTGTGTGTAAACTTTAGTGAGGATGGAGATATATTTGCAGCTGCAACTTTATCTGCAATATACCTTATTGGATCAGTATCTAGATCCTGTTTTGCAGTAATTCCCTTATCAATTGAATTCGAAATGTATCAAAAAGAGATATGTAAATATTCGACAATAAAAACAGTGACTCCTTGTATAAATCTGCAATTTTGTTATAATGACAAATACCTAATAGCAGTTTTTACAAACAAGATAAGTATTTGGGATATTACTCTTGCAGATGAAATGTATAACCATCCTGGTATCCCTTGTTTCATAGGTACCTTAACTATAAATCAGATATCTGAATTTTTAACATGTATAGTAGAAAGGTATGAAACTAAACAATCATTTGAATTATCAAGTTTCTTTGTAGACCTTTTACTTTCAAATCTACGAGCAAAGGATATTAACGTAAGAGATTTAGATTCTAATTCTAAAACAGATCTGCTTAATATCAACATAGTAGATGGCATTAAAGTAGATGAAATTGGACAAAATATTATACTTGAGCTTTATATTGGAATTATTGGGATCCCACCTATTTATTTAATGTGCAAATTTGAGACAATCTTAACTGGAAATTCCCATAAATACTCAAGCATAATTCAATTAATCAAGGAAATTATTCCCAATTATATATTACAAGAAAATATCTTAGTAAAAAGTACCTCTGAAGAAATAGATACATTTCCATTTGCTATATGGAGGAATAAAAATGTAAGTCGCTTATTAGATGCAAATTCTGTTATTATTGCAGTATACTTAACTAAACAAAGTTCTCTAATAATACTCAATGAATATGGTGAAGTTTTAACATCTCATACCATGAAATTCTCAAAAAGAAATATAAAATATTCCTTTTATTATCAACTTATATTTAATAAAATTGGAGATCTACTAATAATACAAATAGCTGATAGTTTTACTCTTTTTGCATTAAATAGAGAATTTTCTAATAATGAACAAATACAAGATTTAGATAAATGTATAGATTCAAATAATAAGACTATACATAATAATTGTTCGAATATAAGCTACAAATTAAATTTAATATATACATTTCATCAAGTAGTGCAGAAAGAGTGGATAGTTTCTATTGCTTTTTATAATAGCAGAGATCAAATTGTAAAAAATTATAATTGGACTGAATTTAAGAAATTATACAATTCAATTGAGGAGTCACATCCATGTGGACTAATAGTTGTCTCAACTAATAGTTATAATGGACAATCATTTTATTACATTATGGAAACATGTAGTAAATCTAAAATGCGTAACATCAAATTAGATAATTCACCATATTCCTGTAATCATACTCATACAGATCATTCAGGTACTAATGCTATAATTTGGAAACTTGAAACTTCTAGGTTACATGGGTTTAGAAAACTTATTTGGCAGCCTGGTCATCCAATTTGTATAGCACTACAATTATTTGATAAATTAAAGTCTGGTAGAGTACTTTATGATGATTTGATTGAACAATATTCTATTACTTCAATCTCCAGACAAAAAAGTACAAGTATCTTTTTAAATAATAAGTATGGAAATATAATCTTTATTGAACCATCATATATAAATGAAAAGTACTTCTTATGGTCAAGATTTATACCTGGATTTACTGTTATAGATAAAAATAAGGAATATATTGAGCCAGAACAAGAATTTGACAATATAAAGGAAAAGGATAAGATTGAACTAGCTAAAGCTCAAACAAAGTGGCAAGTATTACTGAAATCTTTAAATGAACATACTTTTGAAATATTTATTAATGGAGAAAAAGTCCAATTACCAATGCCATTACCAGTTATGAGAGATAAGTGGTTTTTTTTAAAGAAATATCCAAGAACTCTCGTTGGAATGGATTTGGCAACACAACTAGTAATTAATGAGAATATTAATCATGAAGATCATCCAAAGTATTTAGATAATTTAGATTTAAACTTTGATAGTAATTGGCAAGTAAGAATGTGTAATTCTACTGAGAACAATGTTACATGGCTAGCCAGTAATGATGAATTGAAGATATATAGGAATATACTAGCCTTTGGAGAGAAATACAAATAAATATCCCATATAATATGTAATATTATAATACCTAATTAGCTAATTTAAGTATATTTATTAATCACAAGAGTCAAAAAAAAAGTGAATTATTAATAAAATTAAGTATAATTAAGCACTATACCGCCAAACAATTGCATATAGGTGTATCAATTCCCTTATATAAAGGGACATGATGGTATTTAATCAAAAGAATGGCGCTTCTTAGATACTTCATAGCTGTGTAGATTTTCTTTACTGGTAGCTAGTATAGTTGAGTAGGTTGAAACAGAAGTGTTTGGTACATTTTCAATCCTGACGGCACTAATAAGACTTTCTTCACTTATTGAAATATCACTATCTGCAATGTCTAGATGATATATTTAAAAATTGTTAGTATGTAATTTTCTTTATTTCTCAAACTTACTGTCATCTCCATCGGTACTCATCTGTATTTTCTTTGACCTCTGCAATATACTCTCAAGAAATAATTGGGCTGCTAAAGCTGCAATAGAGAAGACACTTGGGTCTGATGATATACAACCTTGTTTATTAAATAGATATTCAATTGCTTCTGTATTGAAGGCTGGACATTCTTCCTTAATATAACTTAAAGCATTTAATAATCCTCGAGAATCAGCCAATAATGATGATTTTCTTTTCATCTCAATATTTATTAAGGAGAATCAGAAGCAGGTATATAAAGATTAGCTAACTGAATTTTAAAGATATATATTAGAGCCACAGTAAACATCGGCGCTAAAGTGGGCTTAAAAATATTTAAAATTATTAACAAGGACATATATTGAATTATTGGGGAATTTTTAGTAATCTTAAAAGTAAAGTATGCCTAAATCTTAGAGTTTTTTAATTTATGACTTGTATTCCATATAGGAAGGAAAATGTAGCTGCTGCTACTTTTCATCCAACTCAACGAATATTAGCATTACTAGTTGCACCTCCATCTATAAGTACAATTGAAGTCTATCGTATACCTTTGAATAGTGATCCAATTTCACTAATTTGGTCATATAGAGTGAATTATCCTTCTTTTTGTTTGTGTTGGAGTCCTTGTGGTAAATATTTATGTACTGGAGATTTAAATGGTACTCTAATAATACTGGAATTAAGTGGATCTGTAAGAAGCTCTAGCCAAATACACAAGTTAAAAAGCAAAGTTATTAGTTTAAACTGGAAGTTCTGCAAAATTGAGAAGAAAATAAGAGAAGATATCTCGAAGTTTGGGATTTACCCAAAACTTCTAGAAGACTTACCATGTATTGAATCATATCCACTGGGTACTAGAGGAGAATGGACTTCAATTAGAAGTAAGAGTGGATATATAGATCCTCCAATTTTACTTTCTGAATTTTCTTCTGAATTATTTTATGAATATTTATCACTACTATTTTCACTCGATGAATATGGGGTTATTTGGTGTAGTATTGGAGGTCACACTCCACTTTGGAACTTAACACTTGGGAAATGTATCGAAGAAATTGCATCTATATATATACCAACGAATTATGAATATGTTATTATTGGGTATTCAGAAAGTGAAAATAAAAAGAATAGAGATTTTAAGAAATACTCTAATTCTTTAGATCAACCATCATTGAATGAATCACTAAACTTTGATGAAGATAAGAAGAATAAGATTATATCATATTATACTATAAATTTAGTGAATCTGAAGCATTTTAAGTCTAATTATTTGAATATAACAATAATATTTGCCTATAACCAATATATGAGACAGTTATTAACCTTTCTTAAATTAGTTTTTCAACAATTAAACTCTGTATGGAAAACATCTGTGAAACCCCTTAAACAATTATTACAAAATTTATATGATGAGAAGATACCAATAGATGAAATATCTAAGATACTTAAATCACTTTGGACTGGTATCCCATTGAGTACTAATGAAACTACAAGAGGTGAACTCAATTTAAATATGAGTATAGATCAGCTTGTGATGATTGGACAGAATATCCAAGATGGGCTAGAATATATTAAAAATATGATGGCATTTACGATTTATCCAACATTGGATTATATTAAAGTTTTATGGGGATTACTTCAAAGTGAAAATATTATTCAAAAATTAGACACTAAACTTGTAGAAAGTGAGATTGAAAGATTTAGTAATATAATAGCAAATTTTGAGGATAATATTCGTATAGTAGTTCCAATAACTCATATATTTTTACATTTAATTAGTTGCATAAAATCATATTATGATGAAAATTTGGATATTATGAATGATAATTATGGCAGTGATAACAAAGCTATATCAATAATATTATCAGAAGATGCAAAAACTCTTAAAGATACATTTGGAGTTTCTACAAATGGATTAGATGCACTTTTAGATTACTTTGCAAAACAAGTAACAGACTATAAATCATACCTTGATGGCAATATTAAGGATCTATTTACTAAGACTTTGGATATAATGAATTTTAAGAATATTGAAAATTATTTTACAGAGAATGATAACTCAATTGTTGGATGCAGGACAAAACTATCTTCACTTATAGATAAATTCTATAAGTCAATTTTTGACATTATTTCATTAGATTATATTAAGAATATGGCAATAATCAAACTTTCTATTAATCCATTATTATTCTGTAACTTTTATAGCAAAGATTTCATAGATGTTAGCTTAGATACAAATGGAGATTTGGTATTTTCCTTCTTTTTATTTTCTGAGAAAACAAACAATATATATATTATGCATTGTATATTGCAAAGTTCTATCTATTATCAGGATCAATCTTCAGTTCCTCAGGATTATTCAAGAAACATATCACCTAATATGGAATTTGACCTATCAATTCAATTTACTATAAGTAGTAACTATAAATCCTATCCTTGGGAACCTAAAATTTATTATTCACAATGCTCTATAACTGAAATGGTAAATAGTACAATCAATAAAATTCATTCTATTAAGTGGTATGGTAACAATGATATCCTTATACTATTATCTAGTTCAAAGCTTAATAATAATCAGAATATTTCAAGCTTTGATAATTCTCATGATTTATCAACAAAGATCCTGCATATCAATTTAAAAAATTTTAAATATAATTTATTACATAACATAAACCAATCTATAGTTGAAGGATGTAAAAACCTATCTGTTAATAACAATTTGATCAACTATCAATATAAATTAACTGGTACAACAAATGAAGATAATTTGGAGTCTTTATCTTTCATGTTACAAGATATAGGAAGAATTACTAGACACCAGAAGCATAAACTAGTTTTTTCACCTCAAACTAATTTAAGGGAGAATAAATCTACTATTCTAAATTATCATGCCCTTGAAAAGGAGGTAAGTTTTCTAAATATGAAATATTTATCTAACTTATGAAGACAAATGATTAAAAGAGAAATCTTATTTTTTTAAACATGAACTTGTTAATTACTTTGTAATTATACGTTGACAATGTACTAACTTTTAAATAGAGGTTCTATATTGTTTCAGATCCTAATACTGGACGCATTGGTGTTGGAATATTCCAAATACTTTAACTGAAATTTTAGATCATTACTTTATTCCACATTTTAGATAATTTGGTTTAAAATCAAGTAAAATTTCTGTCTTGATTTTTAAGTACAAGACAAGTGTCAATCTTTCCATAAGTGAATTTAGCTAGACTTATTCTAGAATATATAATAAGTGGAAATGTCATTAAAAAGAGCACTATATTATACAGAAAAGAAGCCAATTTGTTAAATTCCAGAAATTCTCGTCTTCTATTCTGTGGAATTTATCGAAATGTCACTCTACTACACTATTGCTATTTCTTAATTTGCCTAATACCGAAGAAAAAGACCTTTAAGGAGCTGACGGGACTCGAACCCGTGACCTCGAGGGTATGAATCTCGCGCACTAGCCAACTATGCGACAGCTCCTTTTGAAGATCACCATCTATAATTGAACCTAGTTATTCACCCTTATGTAGGTAAGTTATTGCCAAGAAATACTAACAGGGGGAAGAGGGTGAGAGGAAGTGATATTTGCTAAGTTAAAATTTTTGGAAAGTACTTTTCAATATTAGAAAAATAGGTAATTCCTAGCATGAATTAAAAAAATTAGATAATCTAAAATCTAAAAGTTTCTTAATTTGGAGGTACAGAACTTTTCATTGTGTCTTGTTACAAGTATGAAGGTAATATTTGTAATGATTATAGTTACAAGGCAGATAGCAAGTAATTCTATTTTCCAGGAGAATGGCATAATATTAGATCCATTTGGTCCTGTAAATGGAATAGACGAGGGACCAATAATCTTGTAACCAAATATCTCTAAAGAGGCTTTTTTAGCATATCCAACATTGCAATTAATTCTAAAACAACATGTTAAAGCATTTGGACCAGTTAGTACTAAAATTGTAAATAAGATTATATTAAAGACCAGGGGTATCATAAAAACTATATTCTTATAGAATGGTTTCCTAAACTGTCCTCCAATTGTATAACCAATAGCAATACCAGCAATCTGAAGAGATTTAAATATCCAGGAGGAGCTGGCCTCTATATTATCAACTCTAAAGAACCAGTTCTGAGTAGGTTGTCTTAAATTAAATGACTTTGATGATTTAAACCAGGGTTGTGCACTCAATCTATACATCATGAATAAGTATCCAAGCAAGCATGATACAATTGGCAATAAGAAAGACAAGAGAATTCGAATATTTGCAATACTTCCTGAAGGTCGTGCAGCAGCCAACTTCTTAGCAGGAGAAGAGAATAAGATACCAATTAGTAAGGATGTATGAATAAAGAATGATGTATAAGAACTGCAAAGATCTGAATTAGAAGCAAATGCAAAGTGAACAAGTAAGACATCCATTAAAGATACCAATATACCATAAACTAAAGGAAATTGTAATGCGGACATAGCAATTGCTAAGTTATTACGACCTTCCCGAGTTATACTTAATACTGAATTTAGGTCACAATTAGGAGAGTTAAATGGTGCAACAAGGGAAGCATCTCCTCGAGAAAAAGAAAGTCCAATGTGAGCTATTGTTAAAGCTCCACAGTCATTTCCACCATCACCAACCATTCCTGTTACTATACCTTTATTCATAAAAAAATTGACAATATTAACTTTGTCAGTGGGGCACATTCTAGCATAAATTGAGACTCTATTTAAAATAGATTCTAGTGGACTCTTTTTGTCGCATAAGAATGTTTGGACTTCTTCAAATTCTGCATCAGAATTTGTACACTTATCCAACTTAATACAAGTTGAGATTTCTTGTATTTGCTTGTACTTATGTTCTTCTAGAAGTCTTTCAAAGCATTCCCCAGTTAGTACTAAGTTTTTAAAAGTTCCCATAGACTCTGCACTATAAATATAGCTATTTTGAATTAAATTTCCCGTTCCAATACATCTCCATGAAACAAGGTTATTTTCATCCAATTCAGATATTGCAGTTTCTGTATCCTTAGCTCTTAATATATCTAATCTTCTTGCTACATTTACACTTGTATATGCAGAATCTCCAGTAATCATTATTGGTAATATGTCAGAGTTAACTAAGGAGTTTAAAATTTGTTGAGCTTCAGGTCTTATTTTATTATCAAACAACAATATCCCCATTGGTATTAATTTATTTTCTACTTCATTCCTATGAGATGTCAAGTAAGAAGAGATATATTGATACTCAATCTTCTTGAATCCCATTGAAATTAAGTAATAACCTTTCAAGGATAGTGACTCTAAATCTTCTTTGTATGACTCTTCAAATTCACAATCGTAAAGCTTTTGGATAGCTTCCGGTGCTCCCTTACTAAACAAGTAAAAATTATTTGTACTTTTACAATGTACTATCACACTCATAAGCCGTCTATTATAATCAAATGGAAATACTCTGAGGATCTCCAATGACATTGATGTCGTACACAAGCTTACCGAATTATTGCTATCTTCATTACCATTATTGCTCAAATTTAACATAAATTGATCTTTATATTCTATAACTTCACTTATCTTTTCCATACTTTGGTAAAGATTTACATATACTTGTTGGCTCACTGAATTCCTTTCAAAGTAGCTAGAAGTCACAGAGAAGAGAGCTTTATCTGTATCATTTCCATTAAGATGTTTATAGTATTCTTCCGGATTATTTACTATATCTTTTGCAATTCCAAAATTAGATCTTCCATGACTTAAAGATGTACAACTACTCATTGCTATTAAAAACCCTAAGTAATTTTCTTTAATTTCAGAAATATTCAACACTTTAGGAGATATTCTAAAGCTGAAATTGCAACAATTTGATTTTAGTGGATATGACTCTAAATTACACCAATCTGTACACTTCTCTTTGCTATTTCTGCCATTATCTACTAATTCAAAAGGATGAATTCCAACAAACTCCAAATGTTCACTCGTTAAGGTACCAGTTTTATCAAAACACACTATACGAAGTTTCCCTGCCATCATTAATCTTGTGGGGACTAAGACATTAATATTGTTTTTCTTAAGTCTCCAGGCTGAGATATTTTGGCTCAAAGTACAGAGTACAGTTAGATACAAAGGATATACTACGTTAATACATCCTAGAGAAAAGAAGAAAGTTAACCAGTGCCAATTGTATAATTGACCTTGATTAAATATTATTATAGTAACTATTGTAGTTGCCACTAACCAGATAATTGGAATTTGATCATAAAGTGCAAACATAAATTTACTGGGATATAGAATAGAACGTATAATACGTCCTCTTAATGTACTAACACCTGTTCTAACCACTAGCGCTACACAGCACATAGGATCAGGGTTTAAGGTATCTGCTGTACTAACTGTAATAGCCAATGATCCTGTAGGAAGTTCTGGATTGGAAATAAAAGCATCAGAAAAATCCAAACTATGAGAATATAAGGATGAATCTGTAGATCTTGTTGTAGAAGTTTGGGATGTTGATTTATTTAAGTAGTATAGTGTATTATTTAAACCAGTATTACTACATATACCTGTAACATGTGTTCCAGCATATAAAAAAAATTTCTTACCCGAAAAAACTCCATCATCAGGAGATATATCATCGTTTTCATATTCTGTCACAGGGAATTTTACAATTTCTGCAGATTCCCCAGTTAGCATGGACTCATTAACAACTGCCGATCCGTATATCAGCATCATATCACAAGGGACATCCATACCTTCATATATATTTACAACATCACCTGGCACTAAATCTACGCTATTAACTTTCTGTAATTGTCCATCTCTGATTAAAGTCACCTCCTCAGATCCATTCATATCTGCAAGTTTTTGAATATTTACTGTACTCTTCAGATGAGTCCTGATACTAGCTATTATACTTAAAATCATCATAGGTACCCACTTTACTGGATACAAAACAAACCCTTGAAAAGCAAATGATGCAACTACTAAAAGTTGAAATACAGTCAGAGGATTTGTGATTTCCTTCACTAAACTATAAAGAAGTGATGGTAATTGTACAGGGATATTGTTAAACCCGTGAATCTGCCTCAATTCATCTACACACTCACTTGATAATCCGTTTAAAAATCTTTCACCAGATCTAACTTTCACTTTAAATTGGTCCAGATTCAAAATTTTTTTTACAGAATATATCTCATTACCCAAAGATCCAATTGTATCATATTGCTTCTCATTTGTCTCACTACAATCATTTGCTCCCAGATTTGTATACATACCCAATTCTTTGGAGTACCAGTATCTTGTACAAAATAATTCAAAGTGGGCCTTTATATTTCTATTATTAATCCCATCTGAACTACTCCTATAAACTTTAACTGTATATACATACAAACCGTCAAATTCATTATTAAGCAGAGACCGAAATTTTGAAAATGGAATTAAAATTAAAGATATGGCTTTTTCAAATAAAGCTGATTTCTTCTTACTATTAAATGAAATACCTGAGTTAAATGTAGCTGAACTCCAAATATTTACAAATTCAGCCTCTTCTAGATTGCAGGGTATTAAGAAAAAGGATTTAATTAGTGATTCTAAAATACGATAAATAATACATGTAGTAAATGAAAGAACCCATAGCATAATAAATATGGGAGCCCTTATATCCCAGTAGGGAGTTAAATTTTGACGGCTACAACCTGCTGTATCAAAGGTGTGGATAATTAATAATATAAAGGATGGTAAACTAGATAAAATAACTATAATTTTTAAAAGAGAGCCAATTCTTGATACTTTGTAACCCTGTTGATCGCCTGATACTCTATGCTTCCGCTTTGGTAAACCATAATTCCTATAAATATCCCAAACATACATTAAAACCAATATAGTTCCATAGTACAGCAAAAGATATTTCACAAAATTCTGAGTAACTATGGGATTAGCTGGATCATAGAACTTATATGCCCACATACAAGACAAATTTAAGTGAACTTAGAATTTCAAGTCAAGTTAAGATCTGGAATCACTACTATATCTACCGTTTCAAATATATCTTATAGACTTTCAAATACAATTCTAATTTCCAGGCCTTTATATTACTGGACTTTATCTACACCTTATAATGGATCAGATGAAATACTTATATCTCAATTAAAGGTAGTGAGACACGTGTTAAAGAAAGCACCCTACCGCCAATGCATATTCCCGCAGTAGTAACATGGATTATTTTGAAAGTACAAAGAAACATCTACAAGGAATTAATCAGATAATGTAGTAAATGCACAAAGTCTACTTATTAAATACCTAGGTCATCTAGTCACTGTCATTAAAAGTTATACTCTTGCCTTGGAATGAGGTATTAACATTACTTTGCCTACCTCCACTTCCGAATACTGGCTTCTTTCCACCTGATCCACCACCTTTCCCATGAGCAATTTCAATAGTTACTTCACGTCCATTCATTGAGGTTCCCGATAATTTTAATACATTTTGTATTTGCTCATCATTCTCCATTTCAACCATTGCAAAGCCTCTCATTTTGCCAGTATCAGAATATCTAGGGATTGATACACGCCGCACGTTACCACAATTTGAGAAGAATGATTTGATACTTGATTCATCTGATGAAAATGGGATATTTCTAACAATGACAGAAGGGCCAAATCCAGTACTAGATATACTGCCAGGTTGAGGTTTATCAGCTGACATATTAATCCTCAGCATTCTACCTTTATACTCTGTTCTATTCCACTCTATTGCTGACTTTGCACCTTCTTCTGTTTCAAATGTGATAAATGCACAACCTTTATTTTCTAATACTGAAACTCTTTCCATAGAGCCGCATTCACCAAATAATTCTCTAACTTCTTCTTCAGTACAAGAGTAGGGTAAATTTCCACAGTATACTTCACGGTTATCCTTGCTTATGTTGGATTTCTTTCTCTGTTGGGAATCTTCATTGTTCGATGAACGTTTACGATTAAGGGAAGTCATTTCTTCCAATTTCAAATGTTTTGGTTGCCTAGAAATATCCTCTGAAGCTTGACGTTTTGAAGGTGGGGTTTGTGTATCTGAATTAGAATCAGAATCGGAATCACTACTAGTACTAGATGAAGATTCACTATCAGAAGAACTCATACACTTCTTTGAATTTAACTTAACAGTTGTAGTTGGTTTCTTAATTTTAGAATTAGAATTAGAATTTGAA
>NW_027122901.1:0-356 GCF_001865355.1 Cryptosporidium andersoni
TTGGGGTATTTTCCTTTTTTTTTTCTCTGTTCTTCAAGATACCTAAGTTATTTGTCAAGAAGTTAAGTTACATGTAACCATGAAAAAAATTGTATCCTATATACCCGCCATTACATGTACAGATTTTTAGATTTTGCTCTTGCTCTTACCCTTTTTTTTTTTTCTTTTCTATTTTATTTTATTTTATTTTTAGGGTTTATTAGTATAAATTTAATACATAATAATTTTGATAAAAAAATTTCTAAATTATGATAAAATAGAGATTTTATTATTTTCTCCTATATATAAGTTCATTTAATATTGGAAATTTTTAAAATAATTATTAGATGTTGTAGATTTCCTATTAGATTTATATT
>NW_027122901.1:442-1089 GCF_001865355.1 Cryptosporidium andersoni
TTTTTTTTTTCTTTTTAATATTTAAATCTTTAATAGTATTTTAACTAATCTAATTTCTTTGTTGAAACTTGAATATTTACTAACAATATTAGCTTAATACTTATAATTATAAATATAATATATTAAAGAATTATTAAAGAATTATTTAATTATGTCCTATTTATATACTTAGTTAATTTAAAATATTTTAATCTAAATAAAATAATAAATTATATTTTTATTTATTAGTTAAAAATAATATATTGTAATATTACCATAGTAAATATGGATTCTAATAATATATAATAATTCAAATTATTTAATATTTTAATTCAGAAATTATAATGGTTGAAGATATTTATAAAATTTATATTAAAGATTATAATATTATATTACAAAATATACTATTGAATAATTATAATAATTTACTATAATTAAATATTTCAAATAGATATAAAAAAAGATTGGAATTATATCTATTTTAATTAAATACTAAATGCAAACATAAAAAATTTTTATTAAAAGCTTACTAATAAGTAATATATAATAATAAATAGTAATAAATATATTTATTTAATGTAATTAGAAATTGTAAGAATTAATAAAATATAATTGGGATATTTGAAGAACACTTCTCAATATTATTTAATTTTATAAAATTAGGTTAA
>NW_027122795.1:0-1940 GCF_001865355.1 Cryptosporidium andersoni
CAACTGAAAGTACAACTACAACTACTACAACTGAAAGTACAACTACAACTACTACAACTGAAAGTACAACTACTACTACAACTGAAAGTACAACTACTACAACTGAAAGTACAACAACTGAAAGTACAACTACTACGACTGACAGTATACCAGAAATATCAGATGATCCTTTGGGGAGTGATTCCTCAAAATTACAATCACTTCTTTATCAAACTGGAGAAGGTATACTAAGAGTACCAATGAAGATAGGACCTGGAAAAGGTCAGATAACAACTACAGCTATTACCTCTTCAGATTCAGTAGATTTATCCAAAGGAATGGGGCAGCAACCAATTTTGTACCCTATAGGTTCTAACAGTACCTCTGGAGTTCCACTCCTTTCTGGAAAACTTGGTTCTAAAAGACTTAAAACTATCATTACACCTACAACGGTTAGTACTACTGCTCTGGCTGAGACAACAATTCAGCAACGAATAGAGAACTCAAATGATGGAGATAAATCAGGAATGCCCTATTCACTTTATCCTATATATGGTGAAGGGATGAAATTATTTCCTATGAAACCAGTTTATGGAAGCCCACCAATCACTACTACCACAACTACCACTACTACCAGTAATATTAGAACATCCACTGTTACATATACATATGGAGCTAATGGTGCTGTAGCAAAACCTCACAACTCAATCAAAGTAAGAACTAGCCATGATGTGAAAGAATATGAGGTTCGTTCAAGGGAAGTTGGTTCACCTTCTCAATACAACTCATATACAATACTCCCAGTTAATGGAAGTCAAGTTGTCCCCTGATTCGTAAATCAAAATGTAGATTCTACGTAAAATGAGTCATCTTCATTGAATTCCTCTAATGAGTTAACCTTACTATTTACTTCGAAAAAGTGAATAGTAGATTCTTTACAAATACTACTATCTCACTTCTTATTTATTTAAGTACTTATGAGTAGTGAATAGTGTCTTTGAACTAGCTCTTAACTAAGTCATTGTATTTTTAAAGAAAAATGTGAATTTCATCTAGTAATATATTCTTAGTTTGGAATTTGACTAATTTTACTATTTAAATCTTGATATTATATATATGAGAATGTGAAGTATTACAAATTAAAACCTCTTAAATATATACTTTAAAAGTAGAAAATGAGATGTATAGATATGTTTCTTTTTTTGGTTTAGTAAGTACAATGTACTACTTTCAGTTACCAACTACTTGTATATGCCCTTAACAAATATTTGCATGTATTACTTTACATCATTATTGAACTCTATAGAGAACTTCTCTTGCTATTGTGGACTAATATATATGTAAGGTCCTTTTTAAACTTTTTATAGAAGTAAGCACAAGTACAGAAATGAATTACTAATTTTAAGGAGATAAAGAAACTAAAGTAGCTTGAATTTCCAATAATAAATTCTCCAAAAATAAATATTGATACTCTTATTCTTAATAAAGTAATTCATACTTTAGTATTAAAAGTTTATATTAAATTTGCCTCTAATTCAATTTAATCTACCCCTTGTTATACAGGGATTTTCATCTCTAATATAAATTAAATCAAATCTCGGTAAAATCGTTGAACACAGCTTGGTAGATTCAGAGCAAATCTCTTGCATCACACCCAAAGAACTACTATAATCAGATGAACTGTCAAAGTTCGAATTTAAACTGGAGGAGTTGGAATTAAATTGAGAATCCCAATTTGAATTTGAATATTCATGTTCATTACCCTTAGATGTTAAAATATTATGGGATAGATTACTTACATCACTAAACTCTAAGTTAGCCATCTGCGAATGTCTCGTTACTATTTGGCTCATCTGATTAGCATCATTTTGAGTAAGTTGTAGCTGTTCATTATGAAAATTTGAACTTCTCTCATTGTTCCTAATACAGTAAAGATCTCCTAAATTTTTATGAATATTGGA
>NW_027122815.1:0-1566 GCF_001865355.1 Cryptosporidium andersoni
CCACCATCACCACCACCACCACTACCACCACCACCATCACCATTATCACCATCACCACTACCACCACCACTACCACCATCACCATCATCATCATCATTGTCATTGTCATCATTGTCATCATTGTCATCGTCATCATTGTCATCATCACCACCACCATCACCAGGATTGCCTCGACTATATGGTCGAGGTGATGGTCCAGGTTCAGCTACAGATAGAAATAATGGAGGGAATGGAGGTGGTTCAAGTTATTTTAGAAGAGGCTTTGGTTTGAGAGGGCCTATGCATTAGATGGGATAATACAACACCATCATTTAAATTGATATTTAAACTTTTTTAAATATATCTATTACAAAGATATAAATGGGACTTATATTTTAACTATTAGGACCACAAAATATTAAAATCCATGCAAAAATTTATTGTCGCATCCGAATATGTAACATACTCGTGACATAAATTCTTTTTTTTGTCTCTTAAAGCTTAATACCATCATTATGTTGCATTATTTCATTATACATTTAGAAAAATAGTGTGCAAAATATTTAATATATTATAATCTTCTACTATTGAACCTAGAAATAATTTAGCTGATAATTAAGTACAAATATTTACTATTTAAAAATATAAATTAAATAGATGTGTGTCTTTGAATAAAGTATTTTGTTAAGAAATCTAATAATAATGGTCTTAATGGGATACTAACTACTATTTTCTTATTTCACCCATATTACCACACTGTGTAACTATAACCAAAGAATATTAAATATTTCAATATTATAATAAAATAAAAAATATAAGAATTACTAAATATAATATATATGAAGAAAGTCATTTGTTCTTTAGTTTATTTATTCTTAATATATATTTCCAAAGTAAATAGTATTCCAGAAGCTTCAAATAACCTAAATTATGATTTATTCACAGAACAAAATTCTAGTATTATAGAAGTAGATAATAATAACAATGAAATAAATAATAAAAATATAATATCTTTAAGTATGACTGGTAGAATATTAAAGAAAGCATTTAATGAAGTTGTAGATATTAATATTGATGGTGATTATGATAAAAAAGTAACAAATGAGTTAATTTATCAATCAAGAAGTAATCTTCAAGTATTAAAAGCAAATTTGATTAAAAGAAAACAAAAAAATAAAAGAAGAATACTTGATATGATGATTTATTGTTCAAGTAATAAAGCTAAATTTCATAGAGGATATATGAATCATATATACTACTTAGATTTTAAAGCTATAACAAGAAATGAGAACAGTACTAAAAAAGAGAATACTTTAGATAATATTTTATTTGGTTCTCGAAAAACAAATAAAAGTAATAATAGAGATAATAAGGGAGATCCTAGTAAAGATATGAACTTACATTCAGAATTGAATATAAATGAAAATGAGGATGATCAAGATAAAGATAATAAAGATATCATAAATAATAATAGAGATATATATCAAGAAATAGTTGGTCCAGGTAAAGAAAATAATTATAAAAAAGTTCATAAATATATCAATGAAGTAAAATTAGATATAGAACAACCTCAGCCTCAGCCTCAAC
>NW_027122815.1:1644-4053 GCF_001865355.1 Cryptosporidium andersoni
CTCAGCCTCAGCCTCAGCCTCAACCTCAACCTCAAGATAACAATATGGAAACTAGTTATTCAAATAAAATAAATACTTCTAGTAAGCAGAAAGAAATTGACCATAATAAAAATGAAAAAATAAATTATTATGAAATACCTGAAAACAAAGTTAAAGAATTAATAATGAAGTTCCAAATGCTTGATAATGAAAATAAAATAAAGGTATCACCTCAAAAAGGTACACAAAATTTATTGATTTCTAAAAAACCAAAAAGACAAACACCTCCAAAAAATATACGAGATTTATCATCTTTAGAACAACCATTAATATCATCAACTCAAAAAAGTCCTATACAAATGAATCAAGAAATATCCTCTACTGAGAATGGATCCTCCTTTTTAAGTGGTTATTCAACAAGTGAATTTGATAGTTTAACATCTGGTGAAAGTAGTACTAATTCAGATGCTTCTAGTTTAGTATCACTAGCTTCCATTGAAGGTAATAGAGGAATTTATGAAGATAGTAATGATTCATCTAAATCTAAAGAATCAGCTAGTTCACCACGATCTGTTAAAAGTCTAGCGAGTCTTTTCCAAGCTTTGCAATTAATTAATCAAAGACGTGGAGATGCAATTGATACTTCAAAGCATAGTAGTGTATCAACTCATTCCTATGCAACTCCTGCATCATCTGACATTGCAAATATGAATGATTTCACAGAATATGATTTAAAGTAGTTACATATGTGATATTTTATTAAGTATTAAGTATTTAGGATAGTATTATACATTAATTTATTAAGCTAATCGATATAAAAATTTTAATATACCTTGTTTAATATATTTAATATAGATTCAGTTAATTAGATATACAAAGCTCATAAAATATAAATAAAAAATTATTAAAGTATTAGAAGTTCTCAATATAAACTAACCTTATTAAAAAAAGGAAAGTGAACCAATATTAAGGTGCAAAAAATATAGCGGTTTAATATTTGGCGCCATTTTTTTGTAATTTATTAGATTTGTAAATGGAAATATCTTTTTATTATATTTTAAAATTATTATAGTGTTCTTAAGTTCCTGTATTTAATTAATATATAATTTTTTTTTAAAAGACTAGTGTAAGGTTATAATAAGAAGATGTTTTTACTTAATGGTCTAATAACTAGTAAAAGTGGATCACATGCTCACACTGTGTACAATATCAAATAGTGTGCTGTTTCTTAAATTTATATTGGAGTCCCTAAATAAGCCAATCTCCTCATATATTAAATATAAATAAAACTTTAAAAAGAGTACTAAATATGTTAATAATATAATGCCTTCATTAAACTACATAATATTTTTATTCTGGTATTTTGTAATTTATACAAGGTATGATACAGTATTCATACATTTTAGAATAATATCTCAAATAAGATACTAATTATTTTATTCTAATCCTTTACTTTTTAAATCTATTTTAGAGCAGCAGATAATTCAGATAGTTTGGATATTGAATTAAATAATGATAAACAAATGTTAACTTCAATTAGTCAGCTAATCATCTTAAATAGAGGAAATTTTACTAAAAGTATAGTACATAAAAGAAAACAAAGACATCAGCTTATAAAAAGACTTCAGAAAAAATGTAAAGGTAATGATTATAATAAATTTAAAATTGATCTTAATATTGATAATTATTTTTTTTTTTTTTCAAAAAATGATTAGGAGCAAGGCGTCAAATTGATGTTTATAAAGCATATAATGAATTTATTCATAAGTATATAATAAAGAAAAAAATTAATAATAGTAGTTATGATGCAGATGATGAAGGCAATAAGAATACTACTAGTAATTCAACATCAGGTTTAGTGAATAGAAAGCAGAGATCATTACAACCAGAGATAAATACTGATCAAAAATTAAAAACAAGAGAAGATACTAATACTTCTATTGAAAATAAACACCAAAGTAATAAAAAAAAAGTAACAAAGAGTACTAGCACAACTATATCTAGTAAGGATTCAAATAAACATACTTCCAATAAAGGTAGTGGTGATAATTCAGGAAGTATTCGAAGAAATAATAAAATAGATCCTGAAAGTAATAAAAAGGATACTGAAGAAACCAGTGAAGATAATACCACAAAGGAGAATATAAATAATAAGAAGAAAGAGGAAGATATCCCAAAATATACTAATAAAGAAGAAAATAATTCAAACACTAAAAAGAGAATACATGACAAGAATCAAGAAGCTAAAGGAGGTTCATCAAAACCTTCTATTCCATTAAAACCCCAAATTTTACCAAAATCTACTGGTTTATCATATTCTTATTCATCATCAGAATCTTCTAGTTCATCAAATATTTCTGGTTCGGAATTACCCTTATCTTCAGTTAATCAAATTCCAGTTAAATCAGTACAATCATCATCACCACTACC
>NW_027122814.1:0-1312 GCF_001865355.1 Cryptosporidium andersoni
ATGATCATCCAGTAACTACTATGATTTCTCCTCATGATCATCCAGTAACTTCTATGATTTCTCCTCATGATCATCTAGTAACTACTACTCAGCAGAGTCCCAACCTTACAAGTATAGAGTCCAGCATACTCACCCAGTCAAACTCTCTAGCTGATGAAAAAACAATTGACACATTGATACCTGATCATAGCTCTCAGAAGCTTCTATTATCCGAGTCAACTCAAATTCAATCTCAAAACTCCACTGAACAAATAATCTTACATGATATTCCTAGTGAAAAAATATTGGTGACTGAGACAAACATGACACCAGCACCTTTGAATGTAAACTTAGTTGTCTGTCCATCTAAATCTCAAGATACAGTGGATATAACTGTGCAACCCAACTCCAAAAATACTACTGTGAATTTAGCTAAACTAGATACTATTCAACCTACCAAAACTAAAAAGAGATCTGGTACAAGAAAACTTAGGGGAATAACTCCTCGGGTAGTTCTTGAGAGTTCAAAGATTGGACAAGTAGTAGTCGTTACCTCTACAAGATAGTTACCTATATGGGACCATATTCTAAAATTCTGTACTTCTTCTACTTTAATCTTATATAGTAGATAATTATTTAGATATCTGTGTTCTCAGCAATATTTCCAATATAAAGTGCCATTAGTACTCCATATTCCCTCAATAGTTTCATATTGCTAAGTGCTTTATTAGGATATAGAGCGCCAAGACATAACGTCTCCAGGTATCCACTACCATAACAGTGATACTAAGACTTATAACTACCACGTATTTGCACACCTATCTATAGCATTATACCGTAGAAATGCGGATATTTTAGACTGATAGATACTGAGTTACTCTCTTGTCTACTCTAACTAGAGAGGGCACCTTCATTTGTTTTAAGTTTTCTTAATAAACCCTTTTTCACTTTGTAAAGTTATTTGATTGGGATTTACAAGTATGAAATTACTTAATTTATTCATATTAGGAAGTTCAGTATTTACTCTTGCAAATGGTTTAGATTTAGGAGGTGGTGAGACTTTGGTTGTCCCATCTCAAGTCCAAATGCCACCATCAAAACATCAACCTCTGGAAGGTTTGTATTTGAGGGAATGTACTACTGATTGTGGTTTATGTACAGTGAGTTGTATGGAGCATCCTAGAAGTTGTTGTATAAAGAATAAAAAACATCATGGTAAATATAAGGAGAAGGAACTCGGTGCGTCTAGCGAGGAAGAGAGGAGTTGTAAGAAGTGTAAGTCTAGTAAGGTTAAACAATCAGAATTAGGATCAGAACTACAATCAGAATTAGG
>NW_027122894.1:0-863 GCF_001865355.1 Cryptosporidium andersoni
AGATATTGGTTTTAAGAAACTACCATCTTCAATTCTATAAATAATATCATTACTTCCCTTGTCCAAATTCATCTTGATTTCATCTCTTATTTTTACATCTAAGAAATTATCTGAAATATTTGGTGAGGTATTTATTTCGTCACTTGAATTCAAAAATTGATTATATTTTAAAGTCGGTAGGCTTGTAGTTCTTATATAATCACACTTGCCAAAATTTAATACTTGCTTATTAAACATTATAGGTAGTATATGGAGAATATTCAAGGCATAAAGACCTCTTCTAATTGTTAAAATATTCTTATTAAATAGACCTGAACCTAAAACTTTGCTTAGTAACATCTTGTTAGAAAAGTCAAATTGACAATTTCTTATTGAGTCAAGAATCACAATTCGTGTATTACGTATACCACTCGCGCCTTAGAAAACTGGATTTTCATAAACTAATACCTTAATCTTATCAATAAGAATCTACTCAATTTGTTTGTAGTAATTTTGTTTAAATCCTAGGGGTCTAATATCTACAATATCACTCTATGATGAAACATCTGTCTACACTAAGTACTTCTTTGAGTCCATTATACTACAATTTTATTAACTATTTTATATTATAATTGAAATGTATAATAAGTTATATTCTGTTAATTAGCAGTTCATTATTATATTGATTTATATTTAAATTAAAGCTATTATATGTGAGGACTTGGTGTATAATATTAGAATTTGTTGTAATTCTGATTAGGATATATCCACACTAAATTATAATATAATGAAATGATAACTTTAATAGGTGAATTTATGGGAAATAACTTATTGTATAAATTTAAATGTTTTGATATTTTCTAGTTTAAATAATTCTTGTGTAT
>NW_027122879.1:0-19407 GCF_001865355.1 Cryptosporidium andersoni
AAAAAAAAAAAAAAGAAGTTAATTAATATATTGATATAAAATCTTTATTATAAGTATAATTTAATTATCTTAATATGACAGAGAATAATATAGATGTAAATGTACAAACTACTAATGAAGATGACAATTTTGATTGGGAAGTAGATCCGGAAAGATTGAAGCATTTAGTAGAGAAATATAAAAGGGAAGAATTTCCATTATTTATGGGTGAAGATGTACTTGATTCTAATAATGTACATATACAAGCTCTTCAATCCTTAATTTATGATGATGAAACACCAGAAAGTCTTGCAGAGCAATTTCGAATAGTTGGTAATGAATATTTTCAAGATGGTCCAAAACGTTATAAAGATGCAATTTTATCATATACACGTGGTATAAGACAAAATAGTAATAATAAAAAGATAAATTCATTACTTTATTCAAATAGAGCTCATATTTACCTTTTAATGAAACGATATGTTGATTGTGTTAATGATTGTAGATATTCACTACAAGAAGATCCAACTAATATTAAAGCTGCATATCGTGGTGCAAAAGCTTCTTTAGAGATGCATCTTTTTCGCCAATCATTAAATTTTGTTAATTATGGATTGAAATATGATAATAATAATGAAGAACTTTTAAAATTATATCAATTATCTAAAGATAAATTAGAATGTATAGAAGAAAAAAGAAAGACATTAGATTTAAATAATGAGAATAAATCTCAAAAAGATAAAGTACAATTAATTATTAAAGAAAGAAATTATCAGCTAAATGAAGCTATTTATGATGTTATATATACACATCATCATAATATAAACTTAAAAAATAATGAACTTATATTTCCCATAATGATTTTATTAGATGAGGTTATGCTTTGTGAATTTATATGTGAAGCTAATGAAAATTCTAAAATAAGTGATCATTTAAAAATAATGTTTCCAGGTGATAGATTTCTTGAATGGGATTCTCAAAAAGTATATGTTTGGAATAAATTAAGTATATTTTATGAACCAGGGTATCCATATGAACATATTGTATGGGAGGTTTCTATTAATAAAACAATTAAAGAAATTTTAGATCAGATTAAGATAATTCCAAAATGTCCTACATTTCATATTATTGCTAGTAGTTCTCAATATATTCAGGAATTTACTAATACTATATACAAAGTAATTAAAGATCCATCTCTTATAAATTAATATATATAAGAAATTTTTTGAATTTTATGAAATTATTTAGTTAATGTATTATGTTCTTTATATAATCTTTAGTAATATATTTAATCTAAAAATCTGAATATTAATTACAATATTAAGCGATATATATAGACATAATTAGATATTAATTGTTTATTATTAAAACTATCGATACCTCCAATAAAATCCTACAAAACTTATTTTATATAGAATGAATCTAAATATGAATTTATACTTTTATATATTTAGTTAGAGACAAGAATTTATTTGAATATAAATGCAAAGGCCGTGTTGGCGGTATCACACGCAAGATTATGTTAATACTTGGGTAACCCCACAAATACAATAATAAAGCTTATAAGAAGATTTATATATAGAATGAAAGTAGAGACACCACAAATTATATGGCATTCTAAAGATAGCAAGTTTGCTGATAGAGTCTATTCATTAGATTTTCAACCTAGATCATCACGCTTAGCTACTGCAGGAGCAGATGAGTTTATTCATATATGGGAAATAATAAGAGATTCAGAATGGAAATTACGTATTTTATCACGTCTAATTGGTCATGAAAAAGAGGTTAATTGTATAAGATTTAGTTCAAGTGGACATTTTTTGGCATCAGGTGGCCAGGATGATTCCTTATGTATATGGAAGCCCACAAATGAGAAACCACAAATGTTGTTTGGCCATAATATTGAGGATATTATAGGATTTCCTGAATATTGGAAAAGAATTACTTTAATAAGATGTATGGCACCAGTTATTTCCTTAAGTTGGTCCCCAGATGAATGCAAAGTTGCAGTTGGTACTGAGGATAATAGAATTTCAATTTGGGATACCCATACTGGTAAAATTTTAAGGCAATTAGATGGGCATAACCATATTGTAATGGGGATTAGCTGGGATCCAAAAGATCAATTTATAGCATCTCAAAGTTCTGATCAAACAGTAAGGTTGTGGAAATGTAAAACTCCAAAATTAAAAAGAAAGTCTCAAAATCAAGTAGTTATACCCTCTAATGAAGAATCTAAAGAGAATATAATAGAAAATAAGAATAAAGATATAGAATATAAAGGCAAAATTTTAAATAATGATATTAATATGTCATCAAAATTACAATCTTCTAAACTTTCAAATATTAAAACATGGAAATTATTTCAAACAATAAAATATGAATTTTCTGAAATATCTAAGGCAAGACAAATAGATACTGAAGATAATGCTATAATTAGTGATGATGTATCAATAGTCAATAATTCAAAAATAAGTTCATCAAATATCCGTCGTCGTTGCTTATTCTTAGCTGAATCAGCAACAACTACCTTCTTTAGAAGACTTGATTGGTCTCCCAATGGAGATCTATTAGCTGTTCCAACAGGACAATATTCAATAAATGAAGCTTGTAATAATAATTCATTATGTGTTCCAGTTTCATATATATTTATACGTAATGAATATTCATATCCAGCTGTTGTATTACCATCTCCAGATGGACCAACAGCTGCTATTCGCTTCAATCCAGTTACATTTGCTCCTTTACCAGAATATTCTAGTGATTTGGATGATAAAAAACTCCAATCTTGTTTTATTACTAAAAGAAGAACTGCTCCTGAAAATCCACAAAGTTGGTATATTTCAAATAATAGAAAATCATCAGATTTAATATCAACATCTAATAATCTAACTCCCCGATATATATTTGCTATTGTAACATTAGCAGGAACTATATATATATATGATACACAGCATATTCATCCATTAATAGCAATTAGAGGTTTACATTTTCAAGGTATGAATGATATATCATGGAGTAGTGATGGTCATAGCCTTGCAGTAGCATCCTCTGATGGATATATTACAATTGTATTTTTTGAAGATGGTGAACTAGGTGAGGTCATTTTGCCTAGTAATATCCCAAATAATTCAAATCCAGAGAAATCTATAATATATTTAGGATCTAAATCTATTAATAAAAGTAAGGAAGATAATTCTGAAAATGTAAATTTTCAGAATGGATATACAAATGAATCTGTAAATGTTGATGGTATATATATGAAACCTAAACGTAGAATTGCGCCTACTATTTTGGCCTCATATGATAATGAGACTACTGAATAGCGATAATTCAATATAAATAAATTAACTCATTAATGCAATAATATGGTTGGATGTAATTTGTAATTATTGATTTTCTTTTTTTATAAATACCTTTAATATTATATCTAAATATTTAAGAATTATGCACATATACCGCTACTTTTGGCGCCTTTTATGTGTAACTATGATTTCTCTTTTATTATAGAAAATAGAGATACACAATAAGTATATGTTAAGATACAAAATTGTTTAAAATATAATATTATTCTATTTATGTAATTTCTTACCTTTAGGGATATTCAGGCTATTTTATTTTTTATGAGACACAAAGATACGTTTTAATGAGACAAGAAGTGAAGGATTTGTTTACCACACATGGATATATTTCAGGCTCTATGTAATAATACTTGGATGTGTGTGTGTGTCTACATACATAGTGATGTATGTCCATATACACAAGCTAATAGATAAAAATCACAGCATTAATTATAACCAAACGAATAAATAGAAGAGGATTAAACCTGGAGAAAGGGCTAGAAGGAAATATATAAATATAATATATATATATATATTGGCTGTCTTTATTTTAGTGTACTAGATCTTGATATTTTATAAGTCTTGGCACATATCGACAATGAGCTGTAAAAATGCAGGCACTTTGGTGGGTATATTGCGTGAGAAATATGAAAATAGTGCGATAGTTACCTTGAGTAGCTTATTTGTATTTGTTACTTTATGCAATATGTTCATCATGTATCGTTTATTATTGGATGTAATACCATTCCCAATTGGAGTAACATTTTCTCAGTTATTAGTGGGAATGATGCTAGCTTATGTATTAGGTGGATTTGATTTTAATAGAGTAAAAGAAGAGACATTAAGTAAAGCAAGTGAGTATGCAGGTCCAGTTGGTATCTATTTATTAATGTTTACTATTGCAAATATTTTATTAAAGTCTACTCCAGTAATAGCAGTATATCCATGTATATTAGCATTAGCTGTAGTTCTACATCACATATTCCGCTACTTGTTCTGTGATCAAAGGAATCTTTTATCATTTAAAACAGTAGTAGTTACAGCATTGTCATATATTGTAGTGTGTATGGATACCAATTTAGTTCCTCCAACACTCTTGGGTTTATCTATCCTTTATGCAATTTCTTCTGCTATTTTCCGTGCAGTATGTTTGGAGAAGGCATTGCATATAACAGATCGCGATGCCAACAAGTTGTATAATGTCCAGGTATTCTGTGGCGTTTTTGCTCTATTTATTGCAACTATAATTTTTGAACCTGAATTTTTCTTATCTGCTCAATCAAAGAGTATTTTGGAAATATTTTTGTCATTAGGATGCTTGGTTACGGTAGGAACTATTCCATTTGTAAAGAATGTTATTGCAAATAAGCTTGTAACCTTGGGACAACAGGCTCCATGGAGATTTTCAGAAATTGTTTCAGTTGCTTTATTCTTTGTATTTGGTGGATTCTTCTTTGAATGTGACGTAACTGTCATCACGGTAGTATCCTTTTTATTAGTTATTACAGGTAGAACGATGTCTATGATTGATATTATCAATAATGATAAAGCAAGACAGAGTATGCATCATCGTGCTCAACATTCCTTGGCTTTTAATGAATTACATGATGATACATCTGCAGAGGTTGACCAACCAGTAAATATTGATGTTGGAGATGGAGCAATTACAGATGTTTATGAACATGAAGGTACAGAACATGAGGATGAGGAAATAGATCAAGAAGCTGGATACATTGAACATAGTAGTAGTGATGCCGAAGCTGAATAATTAATTATGAAACAAGTAATAGCAGATAGAGGTATTATCTGAGACAGAAGTCTATTAATGTAAAAGTAATGTGCACTACAATCTAATAATAATTAGCTCAGTATTTAGATCTTCATTCAGATGTTTTCAAACTATTATAGTACTCGAGATCTCTGCATATTCTCTTCGAGAATAAAAAATCTTCAACTTTTAATATTAAATACTAGGAACGGTATTTCTAATTCATAGGATAATTAATACATCTTTGTGCATTGTTTTGCAAGCAATTTTTAAGGGATTTGTAAATATTTCAGAGTATTTTTATTTTTAAGGATAACTATTATTAATAAACCAATAATTTCCAATTATTCATGTTTGACTTTTAAGAATTTGTCTTTTGATATTTCTAATTGTTTCCTATAAGCTAAATGTATCCATTCTCTAGTTAATAAAAGTAAGGATCCTTGTATAATTATACATATAGAGTACATGTAATTTGCATTTGCTCGATTTTCTACTAACCAGATATGTCTGATATTTGATATTAAAGATAAACCAACTATATTTAAAGATAATAAACCAGTTATAAAGCGAGAATAATGTGTTTCCTTATGACTTGAAAAATCAAATAAGATTAAGTATAGACACAGAGTATAATTTATTAATGTTGGATGATTCTGAAAAAATAAAACCATTACTATTGTAGTTTCCATTATCTTGGTTGGTGTATTTCTAAATGCAAAAATTAGCGGAAAAATAATAAGTAATGTATAGACCCCAAATAACATTTGAAAGAGGAGTTTAAAACGGGGAAATATTACTGTCATTATATACCAATATATACTTAGGGAGGGAGTAAGAGTATCATGATTATTAAAAGTAATTATATGCCAAAAAAATCTATTGATATAATCTTTAATATTCATACTATCAATAATAAGTAGCGATAAAGTATGAAATATACATAGAGATATAGAAAATAACATGATAAATGTAAAGACGCGACTCCATATTATACTATAAATATTATTCATTGATTTAAATATCTTAGGAATTGTATTAATTATTAAATATGAAACTTTATTCTTTTTAGATTTTATATCAAGATATTCTGTAGAAAAATTTGAGTCATTTCGGCTTATATTATCAGATATACTATAACAATAAATCAAAGGTGCTAATAGGCTTATAAAATTTATTGACGAAAAATATATCAGTATACTATAAATAATTGGTAAAAAAAATCGTTTATTTCCATAATATGTCTTGTTTGAAAACCATAACAATAATACCAATAGAAGTTGGTTAATAATAGGTCCAAAAGATAACGAAATATTAGTGTAAACCCCAATAGGGTTGAATAAATATCCTACAAATAATATAAAAGATACATATGAACGAACTGAATCAGATTTTGAAGTTGCAAATTCTTCAGTAATATCCAAATTTTCATGGTAGTCTAATATTAACAGAGCTGTAGCTAGATCTAGTAATATAAGGACTAAAAATAAACCTAGTTCTTTAGACTTAGTATAAGGGCACCAATCATTAAATAGAGCCAAAAATAATACTGGAAATCGGATATTATATGAGACATAAGGGCTTATACCACTTTTAATTAATGTACAAGAGTCTTTGATGTCTCTAAACGTGTATCCAGGTATCACGTTTAAGGGATCTGTATATCTATTGGAATCACTTGCATAGTATTGGAGAGTTAATATGCGAATTATTACAAGTAATATGACTATTATCCACTTCTTATTTATTGCTAACATGCAGTAATTCTGTTAACATTGAATCTCCTAAATATTGTAGCTAGAGCTATGTAGTACTGCCGCTAAAATATTAATCCTTACCCCTAAAATTATTGTGAGTGAGATATTTTAAGTGTAATAGGTACATTAATCATTTTAAGATATCTCAACTATTTTAGAAAATAAGTTAAATACTACACACTTTACTCATCTAAATTAATATTTGAGCCAAACTTAGCATATAGATCTGTTTTAAGTCGAGACATTTCTGTTTCAATATTAGAAAGCTTGTCTGATAACTCCATAACTTTTGATATTGTTCCATCTTTGCATTCCTCAATTACTTTCATTACCTCATCTTCTGTAGCTAAGAAGAAAGACTCACCAATTTTTAACCTATAAAGAAGTAGTTAAATATTAGTGAAATTAACTATAAATATGAGAGGTTTCCAATATCACTGAAACCAGTGAAAAGTATATCAAAAAAATATCTTTATAATTCAGATCCCTATATATTTCTTATTTATTAACTTTAATTAATTGGATATAAGTCTTTATTGACAATATTATACTTTATGGATTTCATAATAGTGTAAACTTACAATAATTTATCAGAATCCATAGATAATGTGACCTCTTCTGTAGCATCCTGATATATCTGTAACTTCTCCTACAAAATACATAAAATATTACTAATATATGTAAGAATATTATTCCCATACTAAACTTACTTTTAAATTATTGTATTTTGTAGTTAGGGTTGTTTTATAATATAACAAAGAACTGAATGTGTTTATCTGTTTTTGATCCTCATAATTAATTTCAATACCAGTTCCGATTTCATTAGACCCCATTTCTAATATTTCTAATATTAGATGTAACTTTAATCACTTTTATAAAGTGTTTAAATACTTTAGAAATCTTTTAATATTGGAAGTATAAACATAGCTTCCAATATAGTGACCGCTAAATAAATGAGTTCTAGTCCTCAGTTAGTATATACCTAAATATGACAGACTCAAGTAAACAAGAAGGTGATTTAGATGAAAATAATGACCTCAGTCTTATGGCAACATCTGAAGGAGCTCAAAATTTAATGGGAGACTCGAAGCATACTAAAAAACGTGATGCTATACCTGTGGAATTAGAAGGCACTTCTTTTAACAAGACTGTAAGAAAGGATATTGATGAAGTGAATTCAGATAACTCAGATGATGATTTTGGTCCTCTTCCACTTTTATATGGAACTAAGATTAATACTGAAGATGATAGTTCTGAAGCTGGACCTGGCACAATATCGAAGGCTAATTCACAACTAAATAATGAAGGTAAAACTAAAAATTCTAATTGTATATATCCTATAAGCCTTCCATGTGGAGAATTATATGAGTATAGTTGTATGCATAGGAGTCAAATAAGTCATATTGTGTGCAGTTCCAAAACTGGATTTGTAGTTACTGCAAGTGTAGATGGTATAATAAAGTTTTGGAAAAATATTAGCTTGAAGAAAAAACCAGATGATTGTAAAGACAATCGATTAGAATTTGTAAAACTATTTAAAGCTCATAAAGATATTATATCTGATTTATCAATGTCTATCTGTGGAAATTTTTTAGTTAGTGTATCATGTAAAGAAATGAGTTACAATTTATTCAATGTTACAAGCTTTGATATGATATCTTCTATAAAATTACCATTTAAACCTGGAAAATGTAGATTTATATTGGATAATAGTAGAAGTGCTTCAAATTATATTATATCTCCTCCAATAGCTATTTCTGATAGTGAAACACCAAGAGTATATATAATTCCTCCAAATGGTAACTGTATCCAATCTTTAGAAAAATTATCATTTTATCATTATCATAAAGCTATTGTTAACTGCCTTTGCTATTGCCCATTTACAAATATTGTGATTTCTGGTGATATTAGTGGTGGTTTAGAAGTTTGGGATCCACAAACTTTGTCTTTACCTAAGAAAATGGTAACTAAGGACTTTAAGCTATCTTACAAAAACATAATTAAATATGAATACAAATCAGAAACTGATTTATTTGAATTGCAAAAAGCCAAAATATATCCTATATGCATTAATTGTTCTCCAAATGAAGAGATTTTTGCTTTGTTATGTTCTGATTCTTCTGTTAGAATATATCGTACAAGTACTGCCAAATGTATTAAAATATATGATGAGAGTACATCTATGTATAAATTGTCTCAAAATGATCCTAAAAATGAAATTCTACGAATAGATCCGTTAGAATTTGGTATACGAAGAAAAATAGAACTTGAGTTGAATAAAAAAGATTCCTTTTTTTTTAATTTCCAAACCTTACATTTTGACGAAACATCAAAATATATTCTTTATCCTTCAATTATTGGCATTAATATTGTAGATTTGATTAATAATAAAAAAGTAGTGATCTTAGGGAAACTAGAAAACGGCAAACGATTTTTGTCGTTTACATTACTACAACATTATCACGCTAACATAAGGAAATCAACTCTCAACACAGAAAAATATGATTTAGTATCATCTGTGTTTAATCCAATAGTAATAGCTTCTGCTTATAAATCTAATCGTCTTTATGTATTTTCAAGAAAGCTACCAATCTTACAAAGTGGCCATTTTGATTTCAATAGAGATCTGTACAATGATAAACCTACCAAAGATGAAATAGAGAAACTTAATAAACTTGAAGAATCATCAAAAATATCTAGGGAATTAAATAAAAATAAGAAGATAGCTAAAATGGTCATATTACACTCAAGCAAAGGGGATATTACCATTGAACTTTTTAGTGAACACTATTCTCCTAAAGCTGGTGAAAATTTTAGTACCCACTGTTTAAATGGATATTATAACAATTGTATATTTCATAGAGTTATAAGAAATTTTATGATTCAAACTGGAGACCCAAATGGAGATGGAACAGGAGGGGAATCTATTTGGGATGGCTTATTTGAAGATGAAACTAACAATAGTCTAATGCATGATAAGCCCTTTATTGTTAGTATGGCTAATTCAGGTCCAAATACAAATGGTAGTCAATTCTTTATAACTACCGTACCTTGTCCATGGTTAGATGGGAAACATACTATATTTGGTAAAGTTATCCATGGTTTTGATACTGTTAAAAGTATTGAGAACTCAAAAACTGATAAGAATGATAGACCTATAGAAGACATATATATCATTTCTACGAGTGTTATTTTCTAGTTATTACTAAGGTTATATTTAATATTAACAATCAATTTTCCTTCCATTTATATTCACATTTCACACATGTATAGAAACTTGTCATAGGTTCATCAGCAGATCGTATTTGTAATTGGAAGAAATATGCCTCTGTATTTGAGCACTTAGGACATACGGCTGAAAAAAAATAAAAAGTAATATTTTGCATTTATTCATAAAGGTTAATATAATGAAATATATACTAACATGTAATTTGAACATACCCATAACTTTTGCACTAGCTATTTCATTCATATCTCCTTGTGCTTCTTCTGGTTTTTTAGGTGTTAATTCAGTCACCTTTACAATTTTTTCATTTAATTTCTGTATGAATGGACATGTCTGGCAAAAAAATGCAGTTCTTTCATCTATTTCACGAATTAACAGTATATTATGGCAGTGAGGACAAAATTGGACCATTTCTGAACAAATTTTACCTCCTACTAAACTTTTTAATCTCTAAGTTTAGTATGAGACAAAATATTTAGGGTTTATTGTTGCAAAAATAGCTTCAGCACAGTGTTATTATAATTTATTAAAGATTTCCTGTCAAACGTGGCACTTTTGTATAAGGCGCCAATATACTACTTTACTACATCTGACTTTCTAACTTAGTTTTACTTTTAGCTTATGCAATACACGAAGAAAAAAGAAACTGACCCTGAAATAAGGAGACGAGAGTTAGTAGAGGGCCATGTTACTGCTATAGAAAAAGCAAATAAACTATCTTTGATATTTCAAAATTATCTTATAAATATATTACCAGACGAAATAACTAGTGATATTATTCAAAATATTAAGATTTTCTTAAGGCCTGATGATTTAGAAGAAGTATCTGTGGAGAGAAGTAGTCTAGGTATATGTGGCTCTATTTTTTGCAATAAGAAAATATCTTTGAAGACCCACAATTTTAATTGTAACTGGAAACTCGACTCCAAACATGGGAATATAATAAAAACGTCGACTTTGAATATGTATTGCTCCACAATGTGTTATTATCAAATATTAAAATTTAATCTAAAACTTCTAGATATATCTCCACATTTAAGATTTGATGCTCTTAAGAAAATAGAAGAATGGCTAGATCAAAAAGATTCTAACAATATTAATGTACATAATAAGAATTATAATCATACAGAAACTATACAAAATATAAAAGAAAAGATTATAAGTATTAAACAACAAGAGGAATCTAATATTAAACAGATTTCAATTAATGATATAACTAGAGAACAAGAGAATGAACATAACAAGGATATACACAAAACCAAACAACTTGCTCATATATTAAAACGAGTAACTAACTCAAGAAAATATTATAAATGTGATGATGAGGATACTGGGAAAAATTTGAAAGTTTATGAATATCCTACAGAAGATATATATACTTTAAATAGTGATTTAAACAATGATTATTCCTCAAAGAATAATAAATCTGATACAATATTTGCAATTGAAATGTTGGAAACAAATATAAAATTTCAAGATGAAGAAGATGACTATAATAGGTCCTATACTTTTGAAAATATGAACGAAATTTTATTATTTGAACAAAACACTATAAATTTGACCAAATTGTCATCTCAATATTACTCATCCTTATCATCTCAAGCTATTGTTATTGATTTATTAACTTCACTTGTATCAAAAAAAACTTATGAAATACTTTATTCGGTGCAAACAAAGGAATCCCTGAAATTTCAATATATAAAGAGATCACAAGAAAATAACAATGACTCTACATTATGGGACATTCAGGAATTAAAAAGAAAGGAAATTCTGCAAAATATTATTATCAACTATATTAAAAATTTTAATTGGAATGATCTATCTATAATACGCCCCCTATGCTTACTTATGAATACATTTAATTATTCACTTCGTGTTCCAAATCTAAATCAGAATACAACTTATCTTTTAATTGCTATACTTTACAAGGTATTATTAGATAAAAAGATAAATAAAGGCCAATTATTTTGGGAGTATATAAATATATTGGATAAAGAAATTATATGTAAGTTGGAGTGTTGGGTTAGAACTCATCTAAATTGCTATGACTCCTCAGTAATTCAGAATATTGTGAATCTATTTATTCATCAAGATTTAAGTTAACTCTAAATACAAATTTGTAATGTATATTAAAATAATTTTAAATTATTACTTTAAGTCTCTTATATAACTGTCTAAAGTTCCAAAAATAAAAAAAAAATCTAATGTAATCTAAACATTATAAGCCACATCTACGACCACAGCAAGGAGGAGTTTTAGATCTATAATAACTTGAATCAGTAATTATTCGATTTCTAGGTGTAGATCCCCTTCTTGATTGGAATAATGAGGAGAACCAGTTAAAGTTAAATATTCTCCTCATACTTGAACGAGTAGACCTTCTTTCTTCAACTGCAAGGGATCCACCTTGTGTATTACTTTCTTGATACTTTAATGCTCTCTCAGCTCTAATTGAAGCCAACTCTTTCTCAAGTTGATCACTTTTACTTAATGTATCACCCTTATTTCTTCTACTCTTGGCTTTCATATTCATATCCTGTTGAACAACCGTAAGACATCTCTTAACTCTATTCAAGTCTAAATCCCGACGAGATAAATGTAGAGTATTTGTTTTATTTTGATTATTAGAAGTAAAACCAGCATTGTAGAGATAATTTTTAAATTGCTCAGTGCTAGATTCATCTAAATCCTCTGGAATATCTACGGTCACATCGTCCGTACTGTTATTATTTATAATAGCCTGCAAAATATCGCAAACACGAGCTGAAACGTCCATTTTAACTTTTTGTCTTTTCTGAGGAAAACAAAATAGACTAAATACTTTACACGCTCTCAACCCAGCCCCTACTCATGCGGCGAATCCCTAATATCTAAGAGGGTCTACTTTAGTCGAGAATAAGATAAAATGAAATTATTTAAAAAAAACTCTCCTAAAAGTCATATATATAATATTTAGTTACTACATACAATTTAGATCAACAAAATCTATCTTAACTAATTATTAGATCCTGTATATTTGAAATTAGTTAAGGGTATATAGAAAGTTTAGAAAACAAAATTATATTGCACACTTAATAGAAGGATTTATCTCATTCTAATGTATCTATCATCTAAATTTTATTTATGTAGTTTATTCATAATATTAAAATCTTTCCTAAACCTTACAAAGTATAACTTTAAAAACCCAACGAGACATGGATATTTACCGCCATATACCTTTAGAGGGGCAGCTAAGAGAGGTGAGAAAACTCTAATGGATTTCATATAGGCTATCAAATAGAAAGTATAACTCTTTTCAATACTCCTTTAGAAATATCTCTCTTAATTTAAAGATCTCTTAAGTATTTATTCTATTTTAAATATGATTCAAAGAAGAAGGATTGCAGTTATTGGGTCTGGTCAGATAGGTGCAAATGTAGCTTACATTGCAATTAAGGATAATATTGCTGATGTCGTCTTATTTGACATAATGGAAGGAATTCCCCAAGGTAAAGCTTTAGATATTACTCATAGTGCAACCATCTTTGGATCTAGTTCAAAGGTAATTGGGACAAATAATTATGTTGATATTGAGGGTTGTGATGTTGTAGTTATTACAGCATCAGTTTCAGGTCGTCCTAAAGATGATAGATCTGAATTAATGTTTAATAATGCTCGCATACTTGATTCTGTTGCTGAAGGTGTCAAAACTTATTGTCCAAATGCATTTGTAATTTGTATAACCAATCCACTGGATGTAATGGTGGCCTATTTTCAAAAAGCTTCTGGTCTTCCACAAAATAGAGTGTGTGGAATGGCCGGTGTATTGGATACATCTCGCTTCAGAACTTTAATAGCTGAGTACTTTGGTGTAAATACATCTGACGTTAATGCAAATGTTATTGGTGGTCATGGTGATACGATGGTACCTGTAATAAGTTCTATTTCAGTCGGTGGTGTACCAATTTCTTCCTTCATAAAACAGGGATTAATAGGTCAACCTCAACTTGATGAAATTGTCAAAAAAACTAGAATTGCTTGGAAGGAGATTGCAGATCTCTTAAAGAATGCTACGGCTTTTTTTGCTCCTGCAGCTGCTGCAGTATCTATGGCGAGAGCCTACCTTAATGATGAGAAATCAATAATTCCTTGCTCTGCTTACTGCGAAGACAGTTATGGTGTAAAAGGAATTTATATGGGTGTTCCAACAGTCATTGGAAGAAATGGAATAGAGAGGATTATTGAGCTAGATTTAACACCAATTGAAAGGAAATGGTTAGTAGAATCTATTTCTTCAGTAAGCAACCTGTGTGACGTCTTGGAAAAGAGGTCCGCTATGGGCGCGTAATACTAAATTTCTTAGTTACACTCTGGAGAACATTTACATATTTAGATATTTAATTAATTTTTTGAACTAATCTATGTAACTTACCTTTTTATTATATAGATATACACAATAACTTTCTTTTTAAAAAAAATATTGGGGTTATAATTTAATCTTTATTTAAATAGATTGTTAGCTATTTTATATTAGAATTATTTATCCGGTGCCTACTAGAACTCCACCACCTCCCGTATCACCCGCTCTTAAGGTGTTTATATTTCTCCCTGTCCACAGTTGTTAAAAAGTTGAAACTGAGACAAATAATTAAAGATGACAACTAATAAAAAGAAAATATCTATAGTCGGTGCAGGTCAAATAGGTTCGACTATCGCACTTTTATTAGGTCAAAAGAATCTTGGTGATATATTTCTCTTTGACATAATAGAAGGGATGCCTCAAGGTAAAGCATTGGACTTAATTCATTGCATGAGTGTAATTAATTCCCCTACATGTATAACTGGTACTAATAAATATTCTGACTTACAAGATTCTGATGTGGTTATTATAACTGCAGGAGTTCCTAGAAAGCCGAACATGACTCGCTCTGATTTATTATCTATCAACGCAAGGATCATTAGTTCCGTTGCTGAAAATATCAAGGAATTTTGCCCAAATTCATTTGTAATATGTATTACAAATCCTTTAGATGCAATGGTTTATTATTTTAGAGAAAAGAGTGGCTTTGCATCTAATATGGTATGTGGAATGGCTGGTGTACTAGACTCATCTAGATTTAAGTGTCATTTGAGCCAAAAACTTGGTGTTAGACCTAATGATATATCAGCTATAGTTATTGGTGGGCATGGAGATCGAATGATTCCTATGAAAAGTTCTATTACAGTAGGAGGTCTTGCACTATCTAATTTTATTAGAGATGGTCAGATAACTAGTGATGAATTGGACGCTATTATTAAACGTACAGCTTTTGCAGGAGGTGAAATCTTAGATCTATTGAAAACTGGTTCAGCCTTTTTTGCTCCAGCAGCTTCAGCTGTTGCGATGGTAGAAGCTTATATAAAAGATACCAAAGCCTTATTAGTTTGTTCTGCTGAACCAAATGGTGAATATGGAGTAAAAGGTTTATTTGTTGGTGTTCCTGTTATTATTGGATCTGGAGGTGTGGAAAAAGTTGTAGAAGTTGAAATGTCTGATTCAGAAGAACAATTATTTAAAGATTCCATTGAATCTATAAAGGAACTATTAGAAACTATGAAGTCCCTAAATTTATAACTTTAAATATGCTTTATCAATTTTTTAATAAGCTATTGGAGACCTTCAATATATTCTATTTTAACTCCTGAATATAACTTATTTAGTTAATATAATATCCTTATGTAATCAGCTATTAAGAAAGCTAGTGAAACTAATTAAATTAATTTTTTAGATATAAATACATGTAAAGTAGTTTTGTGAGTTAGAAGGTCAAACTAGTTTAAAAATCTTCACATCTAATTAACATCTAGAATTGTAGATCACATTACAAGTTCACTATTTGGTAACCATTATTTAATTTTACATATAGGTCTAATATAATTATTTATCTGGAACTCAATAACGTAAAGATTCAATTGAAGATCTAATATTTCGTAATATCATCGTCTCATCTTTATATTTTTATAAGTTATTGTATTGAGGAGTATATTTATTCAAGAACAAGTTAAGATATTTCTTACCACTAGATTATATATAGTAGTAAATACAGTGAGACAATTAAAATTTTCTCAAACTTTATTTAATTTAGCGATATTGGATTAATATATATAAAAGTAGTGATTTGAATATTTGGCTGGTAAATAGTTCCAAATATTTTCAAACATGTTTATTTTATACAATACTAATACTCCAAACTGTAATTTATATTTATGTCTAAATTAATATTGTTCAAGTTGTCACAAGTTAAAAATGGTTAATATTAAGATTAAGATCCATAATAATTGTCCACTTCTTAATTATATACAAATTGTGTTACTATTTCTTCACAAATACACTCAAATATTTTATAATACCTAAGATGAGAAATTTATTAGTTAAGAATATAAGTATGAATACTTTAAAGAAGTGTATTTTTATCAGATTTAAAAAAGTATAAACATTGCCCAAAAAAATCACATGAAAGTTCCAATAAATTTATTTTATATTCTATAGTCAATAATATCTTTAATATTTTTATTATTAAATGTAATTTTACTAATATAGTAATGCAACTAAAACTTATAAAACAAATGATATTATTTGTAAAGCATTTAAACAGTTGTATTAATTCTGATTCAATAAAAAAACAATAAATTATTTTCATTTGTTGATATATATTTATGTAAAATTTAGAAATTCTGCGATTAAATTAAATTTAATGACAATATGAGGAGGTATCAAGTAAATTTCAGAAGGTGGCAGATTATAAATAAGATTCCCAAATTGTATAGTTTATATTACTAAGCTTTTTTTACAGAAAGAAAAATGGTTATAAAGGAACATGATCTTTAAGTAAATCAACCTTTTAGTATGGTTACATATGACTAAACTACTAATATGATATTTACTTATGATTATTACGAGTTCTAATAAATCTTTAAATTATAAAATAATTAAAAAGTACTGAAATACTTCAGTTCTTAACATCAATTAATAGGTTTTCAAACTTTTATAAATATTTGTACATAAGGCCAGATTTCAATTATTTTAAGATCCATACAAACTTTAAAATGGATTATCCACTATATATACCAAATTATCTCAAAATCCCCAAAATCTATAACTTTATAATATAAACTTGACTCTAATATAGTAACAAATATCTTTTCCTATTTAATAAATTAGTTTGATATATATATATATATATTGACTTCTAATTACATGATAGTTTTGCAAGTAATTCTTGTATACAAAATATTGAGTATAAATTCAATTACAGTTCATTTCTACAAGGTAAAACCTATTATATAAGTTTTATACTCATTTAAAATGACTATGATTCTTTTCTTTAGCCTAGTCTTATATCCCCTGGAGTTAAAGTAATAAGTTAATCCTATAAGAAAAGCAGTAACAGTAACCCAAAGTATGAATTCAAACTTCCATGATAAGGGAAATAAATTATACCCTATTAGTGCATCAAATTTAATAAATGTTTTATTATATATATTACTAAATGAAAAATTATTAAGTATTTCATTGGTGCAATTAACCTTAAACCAACAATTTATAGAATTTGGAGGAAAAGTAAATCAAAGAAGCCCTAATTGAGCTATTGACCAGTTGAATAAAAGACTTATTTTTATAAAATAGTTCTTTATGTTCTCTAAAGTCAAATACAAAAGACATGAGAATGTAGAGAATACAACCATAACCATATAGCTGGCTCAAATACATCTTGTATTAGTAATATCATATACAGAAATACCTAGATTTCTAGTATAACTTGATGTGAACCATGATTTACTAGAAGTTCTAAGGAATATTGAACAATAAAAGATTATAAAAATGGAAAATATGTTTCCTACTTTATATTAAGGAATTCAATGAAATAAGAGATGTCTCAAGTTTATATACTAATTTATTTTTAGTTCTCCAATACGTAAGACTTCACATACTGGGTAGATTTACAATTAAATTATAGCAAATGTATCCCATCATTGGGATATTAGCCTGAGCAAAGTATAAAAGAATATTTTTACAAGACACCACAGGGAACCACTGAGTAATATATAGTGAATAAGAAGTTATTGCGCAGTTGTGATTTTCTATAATTAAACTAGGTATATCCAAGATTATTGGAAGTGATTGCAAATATTAAACAAAAATTGTAGAATGATCTGTTAAAGTTATTCCTAAATGAGATATACATATAGCTCCATAATCATTTGAACCACCTCCAATCATACCTGTAATCTCACCAATATTTTATAAAATCTGAAACAACTTCGATTTATCTTCAGGACTTGATCTCGCAATAATCACAATTCTTGAATAAATTAAATCCTTCATAGTAACAATCTTAAGTAAACTTTGCTCTTTATTATATCATTCTGGACTTCAAAAATTACTATATCTTTCATTGTATTGTAAGCATAGTCTGTAAACTTGAACAAATACTTTAGTGGATTCTCTACAATTCCATTGTATGGGACAATTTCTATCTTCTTACTACGTAATATAAGATTATCATCAATAAGTTTACTACTTAATATTGTACAATCTTCATTTTCTGCAGGAGCTATATTGACAATTGTTAATTAAATTATCTTTAATTTTATTATAATTTAATAAACCAATTTTTTTTGACACAATCAAAATAAATTCTAAATTATTACCAGTTAGAGTAATACAGAGAATATTTAAATCTTATATGTCTAATTGTATCAGTAACTTTTTTGGGTACAGAATTTATAAATGATAAAATTCCCAAAGGAATCAATAGAAACCTCAAATAATGACTTGTATATTTTTCAAATTATGGAAAGCTAGAGTTTTAAAGTCGGATAGTATAGCTAGAGAATCAGATATAACCAACATGGCTTCAAGTGCCCCTTTAGTAAATAAGAATATTTGACCAATTCGTTTATATTTCACTATTACATTTATAAGATGTCTAAAGTGATAAAAACCAAAGTTCCAAATAATCTCAAAACCCTCATTACAGTTTAAAATATCACTATTAATATTTAAATCTTTAGGAATTACAAAACGTCTAAATTTATTATTAGCTTTTATTATGTGTATCCTATAATTAGTATAACCAAACAATAATATCAATAGCATCTCCATGAAATAATTCATCACCAATTGATTTTGGATATAATGAATAGCATCTACATAAAGCAAAAAACAGGAGATTAATTTCAAATGAGTATTTCACTTCAAAAAATATTCATTGAATGGATGAATTAATTTTAAGATAATATTCTAGTTTAATCAGAGTACCTCTCTTTTCAAAAAAAAAGTGTTATTATATGATTAGCAAATGGTATACGTTGAGG
>NW_027122801.1:0-207 GCF_001865355.1 Cryptosporidium andersoni
GCTAACTTTTAAGTGCTGCTTTAAAGGTCTAACACACAAAATGTGTGGATAGTTAAAAGTTGCATTTCCCCCTATCCCCTCCCCCCTCTATATTGTACTAAACTAATGAAATATAATAATAATATTATAATAATAATAAAAAATTTCAACCTATTTATGTATTAATTTGGATAAACTTTTTTTTTTTTATATAAAATAAAAAAAAAT
>NW_027122801.1:239-3375 GCF_001865355.1 Cryptosporidium andersoni
AAAAAAAAAAAAAAAGATTAAACAATATTTCTGGGCCTTTATATCTTATATTTGTATACTTTCAATTTAAGGAATTACAATTTCTGGCGTATATTTTTAGTAAAGAAGTATTTCAGATTATTTTGGAATATTTTATTTATGAGATGCCATCGAATTTTTGGGAAACTCTTAATGATAGTGTAAATTTAATTGTAGGACTATATGAAGGTTTACAATCAGCTTGTACTGCTAATGGTATGGAGCAATCAGAAAATTCCGAAATAATATTAGATGAAAATCAAATCACTAAGTATAATAGGATAAGTGGTTATCAAATAGATTCTAATAGTATATCTTCATACTCAACAAGAGTATCATCTTTGTCTCAAGTTCTAAATTGTGGTAGTAGTAACTTATCCAAATGTTCAAGTATTCAAGATATCCCGAAATATAATGAAAATTTATATAATAATATAACTAGTGGGAATAATATACAATTACCACATAATGATGTTCCAGATTTATCTAATCATACTAGAATGTATTTAACACGTTCTCATATATTAATGTCTGTACTATGTTGTCAGAATATCAACAAAATTGTTGAATCAAGTATTACATGTGGAGATTTTAAATTGAAAGGTCCTGGATTTAGATTAGAAAATATTTATATACCTATAAGAAATGAAAAATCATCTATTGAATTAAAAATTACAACATTTAATATTAATAATAAAAGAAATGATTTGATGATTGATATACCAATATCAGTATTACATAAATCTAATGAGACTTATCGTTTCTGGTTAATATTAAATGATAAAAAAGATAAATACGGTGATTATAGTGATATGTTACCAGAAGCTATTTTTCGTTTAAATATAGATGATGAAAATAGCTGTAGAATTAATGAACCAAAAGTATTAGTATCTTTTATGCGTGTTATGACTGGTATTATTGAAGACATTCAACCAAATTCTATGAGCAAAAGGCATTATAGAGATGGTAAAAACTCTTATTCTAATAAATCTTTAATATATGTTGGCTTATATAATGATCCAATTGACTTAGAAGTATCTGATATGCTTAATAATAATCCTATTTTATTAGCAAATAATACTATTGAACGTCTTAATTTCCATGATGGATATTATAGAATTAATAATATTCAAGTATCAATTCAATTTGGTTATGGAGAAATGTCAAATATCTTATTTGTTCAAGATGAAACATCTAGACAACCATTATTTGATTATTTAAATAATTCAAATGAAAATATAGAATGGTTATCAAGGGAACCAAGTAATGCAACTGAATTGGTACCACCAAATATATTACCAGATTTTTCTGGAACTCAAGCTCCCTGGGAGGTTGAAATTGATAGAAGGAAAGCAATGGAATTAGCATGCCATAGGGCTGCTTTAAGAGAACATATTGCTATCCAATATCTTATAGATACTGGTTATCCTAATCCTCCTCATCCAAAATTTTCTCAATGGTTGACACCACCACTTTTTAGAGTTGGTCAACAATTTGAACCAGTTCCAATGAGTTATAATTGGGGCCCAAATTATTCAAATATTCAATTGATACCATTAGAGAAACCAAAACAACTTAATATAAGTTAATATCGAATAAAGGATTACCAAATTATTCAATATATATTAATAAATAATCTATAATATAATTGGAAATATAAATTAAGAGTTAGATAATAAAAATAGAAACTTTTTCCAAAGAATTGTCTTAATATTAGATATAGGAAATGAGTAATTTGTTTAATTGTATATTGTATATAAATCTTTTTTATTTAAAAAGTATATATTTAGATATTTCTTATTTATATTTATTTTCATTAATTATATTATTTCCCCAAATATTTAATGCAATTTTGTTATTAATATAAAGATTCTTAAAATAAATTCAATATTTATAATAATAAAATATTCCAATAATATTTTAATATTTATTAATCAGTTTCTATTCGTTAACCTCTTTTTTTTAAATTTCAAAGTCTCTTTGTGAATATTAATAAATTTAATATTGTTCTAATTTAAATAATATATTTATATTAAATCTTATATGTAATTTTCAAGATTGATATTAAGACAAAAATTAGTATTCTACTTCAACTAAAATCTAATTATACATATCGGAGAAGATATTAGAAATGTTCCTCATTATAGTAAACCATATCTATCCTTTTTTTTTCTTTCTCTATCCAGTGTAATTTAGATTAGATTTTACACCAAAGTTATTTTAAGAAGATCTATCTATCTTTATCTACTTAGTATTATTTAAAAAAAAAACATTAATATTCGATTAATGTTAGTTAATAATACGGCTCTTTACTAGAGAAAAAAAATCTTCCCTACTAATAATACCTTGTTGTTTTCTAAATGGATCTTGAGTTGCTAGATTTAGCATTCCAGTGAGAGTTTCATCATCTAATTCTTCACCTAATTCATTACATAACTTTCTTAAATCATTTAGATCTATGCATCCTTTATTAGAAGTATCAAATATTTTGTAAGCTTCTAATATATCAATATTTGTATCCATAGTATCCATTTCAGATGGTTCAAATATTCCAGTCACTTCATCTACCAAATTATGTAAACTAATATTCCCATTTGTATCACATAGAGGCTTTAATGATTCACATGCTTCTATTATATGTTCCTTAGGTATAAAATTCCATTCAAGCATTCTATTTTGTAATGTACTCAGAGGAATTGTATCTTTATATTCCCGATCAAGAATTTTCACAACATCAGCTAAATCACGGCTATTATCCCATATCTTTCTTTGTCCAAAGGAGACGGTTTGACCATCTGTTCGTAAATTTGCTGTTGATTGTGATGGTAAGCTCATTCTATATTGTAGAACTTATTTTTTTGTGTTCTTCTATAATAGCTATAATATCTCAACTAATTATCTTACTCAAAGTAGTCAACTTATTCCTAATTCCCATGCACGCAATTTTACATATTGTACTTTAGCTATCCGTTGCGCACATGTCTTTGTGTGAATTAGCATGAGAGTATAATCATCAAATCTGGAAGGTATTGTATAGTTTTAAGCTTTATGAAGATCTTTTGTATAATCTCACTTTTTATATTTTGAATTTTAATGTGTATTATATATATATATATAT
>NW_027122801.1:3391-8513 GCF_001865355.1 Cryptosporidium andersoni
AAAAGAAAAAAAAAGAAAAAAAAAGTTTAAAATATTTATTTAAATAAGATCTATTTATAATATTATTCTAGTTTTTTCTTATCTATATAATTAATGAAAATATATGAATAGAATCCTTTAAATATATTTCTAATAAAATTGTATATGGGTAATATTATACTAAAGCTTATAATACGATTAAATTGTATCTTTCCATATTTATTTTGATATAATGGATAATAAATCCTTTGATCTATATATATATAATATATATCTGTTGAATACAAATTTGAAATTATTAAAAATATAATTAATAAATTTATATAATTAGGTAATATTAACCATATATTAAATATATATTTAAATATAAATATAAAATTCTGCTTTATATTATTATTAAACTTATTTTTCTCCAAATATATTTCTCTTTGCCTTTTTAACATATTTAATTCTCTTGTTTTCTGTACATATAAAGTAAATGTAGAAGGATAATTAAGTTCACATATTTCTTTCTCTAATTTTAAAATCTTAATATCTAGTAAATTTGGCTTAATTAACCATTCTAAAAAAATATTTATTAATATAGAAAATACATAATTAATAACTTCCGAAAATAATATATATATTATAATAAACATTTCTTAATAATATTCTTTTAAATAATTATTATAAAAAAAAAAAAGAAAAAAAAAACCGACATTTGGCGGTTTTTGTGTGTTAATTTAACACACAAAAAAAAGTTTATATAATAAAATAATGAAAAAATTTTATTTATATAACTTATTAAATGGACCAAGTATATATAAAAAAAATATTTTATAACAAGATAAATATAATCATCTTATATATATTTCAATTTTATATTATTAAAGAATGTACATTTGGATATATACATATTAGTTTAATTAATTTAAGATATAAACGTTCAGGATTCTTTAGTGAATTACTTGATAGTACAACAAAAGGTATCTCAACACTTACAAGTGATTATTTATCTCAATCAGAAAATGAACAAGAACAAAAATCTACTCCACAAGCATTTCCAGTTGGTTTATTCCCAAATCCAAAATCACTTCAACTTGAAATGAATTCATTAAATTCTAATTTAGCAAATAATAATAATGAAGCTAATTTAGAAAATGCAAATTCAGAAGTTAAGTCAATTTTATCAGGACCTGAACAAAATCAAATGAATTCTAAATCTAATCAAATTAGTAAAAATTCAGTAAATAATAATCAGATGTCAAATATATCATCAGGTGCAGTATCAAGAGGAAGTACAAGTGAAATTAAAACTATAACTGAGGATATACAACTTAAAGGTATAGATAAACCAACATCCCCTACAGCAAAAGCACCTGGACAAGTAGTACAACAAGGTGAAACTATAAAAACAGGTATATCAGGTCCAGTTACTATTAATCAAAATGACAATAAAGTACAAGGAACAACAACTCCACCAAATCTAGTTATTGAGGATAATATTAATGATAAGAATTCTATTATTTCCTCATTTTCTGGAAATTATAAGATTATCATTATTACTGGTTTAATTGTATTAATAATATTAATAGTAATAATTAAAATTTATCTTAATAATAAAAAATAAAAAGATTACTAAGCGGTTATTAAGAAATATTAGAGACAAATATAAATAAGACCTATAACTAATAATCATATGGCGGGATATTCTCCTTAATATTAGAGTATTGTAAATATGTATTTTAAGATCTTAAAATATAATACTCCTAATTCTTTATATTTAATATTATTAACAAACATTTAGAATTAAATAACATATCCCTAATTTTTTTTTATTAATTCTATTAATTCCAAATATTTTAATGGATAATAAAAAAAATAAAGAAGAAATCTATGAATATATAGAAAAAACTATAGATCTTGAAAAAGAAACACCTACAATTGGAACTCCCAAAATAAAGAAAATACAAAATAAACCATCATTACAAGGTTTAGCTCCTAATAAAGGTGAACTTGCAATTGTCTATTATGAAACACATTTAGGATCAACACAACATACAGTCTCAACATGTCCAAATATTACTAAAGTTAATGTTGATGAAGGTACTAAATTATTAGATGAGAAATATAAAAATTTACCAAATTTATATACTCCAGTATATACACCTAGTAAATTATTTGGTGGATATGGATTTCCAAAAATAAAATTTTCAAAATTAATTTTTCCATGGGCATCATTCTTATCTGTAATTATATCATATTTATTATCAGCTTCAACATGGTATTTTTGGTTTTATCATCAAAATTATAAATTAGTTATAATACCATTTATAACTTCTTCTATAATTTCATTTTTTGAAACTCCTACTATGCTTGCAAAATATTTATTTAAGAAAATGAGGAATACTTTTATGTGGCAAATATTACCAATGAGTAATATGATGTTTCATGCTACTCTACTTTTTATTGCAACTATACCAATTAATCTTTTTATTAATATGTTTATTTTTAAAAATATTAATACTGATATGTTAAAATTACCATTATCATATTTAGTTGTATCTATTATACAAGTTTGTTATATTATACCATGTATTATGTTTATTATATCATATTCAAGATATGAAGGGGAAATTTTAAAAGAAAGGACTGAATATGATTATTTGTAAGTAATATAGTATAATATTGATTTAATATAATTTAAAAAAATTTTAATATATAATTATTGATACTATATATATTAAAAAAAAAAAAAAAAAATGAAGATATTTTTCCAATATAATCAGATATCCTTAATAAATCTAAAAAATGTCCAACTATTATTTATATTTCATTGGAAATTCAGGAAATATAAGCCATTAAGACTATTAATTATTATGAAATGTAATATAACTTTAGGTGTAAATATATTTGCTACATCTTAGAGAGATTATGGAATTTCTCAAAATAGACTTTCAGAATTAGGATTATATAAAGATTCTCAAGTAATATTAGATTTATATTATTTCAAGAGATGGTATAGTTGATATTAATCAAATTTATTTATTTGGTTGTTTATTAGATAAAGTAATAGCTATTGACTTAACATTTAGAAACCCTGGAAAAATTACTAGAATAATACTTGGAAATACTTTTATAAATATTAATTATATTGATATTTGAATTATTTCCATTATCATTATAAATTATTATTAAGCTATTTTTACCTTTTATATAACATCAACATCTTAAATTTTTTTCTGATAAGATATCAAATATTAATATTCCAATTTTATTTATTATTGGTTTAAAGGATATTTTAGTATCCCCCAAGTCAATACAATGAAATTTGATGAAAATTTAAAAGAATCTAAAAATAAAAACATATATGAAATTATTGATGGAGAAAACATAATAATAAATGATTAGTTGATGGTACTAAATATTATGGAATATTCATAAAATTTATATAATCAAGATAAAGAAATAATTCAACAAGAAGATAATTATTTAAAGAAATTAAATTATAATATTAGAAAAAGATCTTAAAGTGAATTAAAGAAAAAAAAAAAAAAAGAAATTCATTTCAAATGATATCTCTTATTCTTTTTTTCCATTCTTAATTTATAGTTTAGTTCTTAAAATTTATTTGTAAAATATTTTATGATTATTCCTAAATATATAGTCAGATTTTGCACGTAAACGGGATTTCTCTAAATTAGGTATTGGATCTACCAATAAATTCTTATCTCTAAATAAAAACCATAAGAAGAGTAATAACATAGGATAAAATAATGTAAATATAAAAACTAATAAACTTGGAGCTATTTGTAAATATTTATCATCATCAAAATTAAAAAATATATACAATCCATTCATATTTATTGGTAAATATCTTAAAATTGTATTAGGAAAAAAGTCATTAATCCATACAATTGTAAGAAATCCTATTATATATATATATAAATATAAACCATGCATTAAAAAAAATGGTTGATAAGTTGTGTAAGAATCCCAAAATACAAATAAACTTGCTAATGCATGTTTAACAATAGCTAGAATAAATGTTACATTTGTATTTGGATGTGAAACCATCCAATATCCAATATTTACGATTAAACCAGTAGGTAATAAAAAGCTTTGAATCATCCATGCACACCAACATATCCATGTTAAATGGGGAGTTTCTGAAATATCATATCCTTTATTATTATTTATTAATTTTTGTTTATTATTGTCTTCTTGATATCTTTCTTCATGTGGTATTATTTGATCATTATTTGATATTAATGATTCTTCTTCATGTTTATTTAAGTTATTTTGTGTTTGATCCTTTAAATATGATATATATTTGTCTTGTTCAAGATATTTTATATTATTATTTGTAAATTTCATTTTTTCATCTAAACAAATATTTATACTATTTATAGCTTCTATAGAAGCTAAAGTGAAAATTGAAAAGTATCCAATTGTTACAATACAGCACCAATTTGTAGTATAATATCTTACAATATTTTCTATATACCAAATTTTAATTTCCAATGAAATATCATATAATATTGTTACTATAATTATCAATAAACATAATAATCTAAATATTAAAACTTGTAATATACTAATATTTGGTAACCAACTAGATGAAAATATAACTCTACAATCACCTCGATTTATTTTAAAATATAAATGTGAAAGTTGAAATTCCCATAAAAAAGATTCCCAATATAATCCAATATTTGGATATGCAATCTCTTCAAAATTCATAGCTTCATTATTAGTCATTTTAAGGGGATATTATTAATTAAAATCTATAATATTATTTTTAAATAATTCAGTTTTTTTTTTTCTTAAATATATAAAAAAAACTGAAAGTTTATAAATATTGTGTGCAAATAATTAAAAGAAAAGAAAAAGGGGATAAATTATTTAGAAAAATATTTATTAAAATTTATTTTTTTAAATATGAATTCTAAATATTAAGAATATAATAAAAATTTCATAATACCAATATATAATTAATGAAATGTCCTTTTTCTTTCATATATATATATATATATATATTTTATATTTAATAAGTCAATATTTAAAATTTCCAATATAATAGAATATCAATTATATACTAATAACTTTTTTTTTTTTTTAATAGATTAAAATAAAATCGTCATATATATGTATATATATATAT
>NW_027122920.1:0-723 GCF_001865355.1 Cryptosporidium andersoni
GAAAAGTTATTATAAATATTCCTAGCCCATTTTCAATAAAGAAATATTCAGAAATAATCTCTGAAGATACAATTAAACAACAATGTGTTAATAAGTCAGATTATTGTCAAATAGAAAAATATAATGATTTTCCAAAATATCAATGTGGTGTTTATATAATAACAGGTGGTTTAGGAGGTTTGGGTCGTGTTGTAATCCATTGGTTACTAGAAGAGGGTATTAGGAATATTGTAATATTATCCAGAAGTGCTAATAATCAGAATCTAAAAAATATATCTGAAATAGAAGGATTTTTGAATTCTAGTATTATTAGGATAGAGTGTATTGCTTGCGATGTCTCGAACAAACAAAGTGTTCGAGCTGCATTTACTGAGATCCAAAGGATGTTTGATAATGAACCAATATATGGTATATTCCATATAGCAGGTGTGTTAATGGATGGTACTATTCTATCTCAAAGTATAGAATCATTTGAGGTAGTTTTCAAGCCTAAAGTTTATGGAGCTTGGAATTTACATGAGATATGTTATGAATTAGATTTAAACAAAAATCTAAATCATTTTGTTTTATTTTCATCAGTTGCATCTCTCCTTGGAAATTTTGGTCAAACAAACTATTCTGCAGCAAATGCTTGTTTGGATTCTTTGGCAAATCACAGGCAAAAATATGGTTTGAATTGTCTTAGTATACAATGGGGCCCATGGATTGACCAAGGTATGGCAG
>NW_027122827.1:0-2458 GCF_001865355.1 Cryptosporidium andersoni
GTAATGGATTTATTAATAATGGGGGACAAAATGAAGATAACGAAGAGTCTGATGAAAATAAAGAACAAAATAGAGATAATAAGGTAGAAATTAATGAAACTGGAAGATTTGATGAAATATATAGAGATAATTATGAGAAATTTGGAGATCATAAATATGTTGGTAATAAAGGACAGACTGAAATAGAGGGTGAAAATGAAAAGGAATTAAGTAATAACAGAGAAGAGGAATTAGGTGAAGATAATAAAAATATTACCAATAGAGAAAACTTTATAATAGAGAATGAGAAAGAAAAATTTAATAATATTAAAAGTGAAAATTTAGAAACTAATGAAGGTAGAGAATTTAATAATACTAAAGAAGAATTAAATGAAAATAATGAAAAAACTCTTAAGGATTTTATAATGGAAAATGAAGATAACGAAAATATAGGAGAATCAGATAAAGATAAGGAAACTAGAGATAGATATTTTGGAATTTATAGTGAAGAAGAAAGAAGTGATGATAAAAATCTAGCAAGAGAGTTAATTAAGGATAGTAAAGTTGACAATAGAGAGTATCTCGGAGGAAGTAATGGATATAGAGAGTTTATTGATAATAATGAAAATCAGTTATACAATAATGGTAGAATTGAAAGTAAGAGGTATTTGAAAAGTGGTGGCGAGATTGATCAAAAAGATGAATATGATAAAAGTTCTAATAATAGTAAGGAGAAATTAAGCGAATATGAAGAGATTGGAAACGGAGAATATTTCAGGAGTAACAATGAAAATAACGAGGGAGTATCTGATAATAGTGATGAAGAGATTAAAAATAAAAATTTTGAAGTGGAAAGCAAAGATGGTGAAAGTCTTGCTAATAATAATTTAGATAGAAAATTAGAAGATTTTACTAGAGATAGAGAAAAAATTGGGTTGGATAGTGATAGTCATGAAGATGAAGGATTAAAAAATCGTCAAGAGGAAAAATTTGTTGGAAATGATGTAATTCATGAAAAAAAGTTATTTGGAAACTATAATGAGGATAAAGAAGATAAAGATAACAGAGAATTAGCCAATAATTATATAGAGCGAGAATTTCGAACTTATGAGGAAGGTTCTGAAGATGATAATGAAGAAACAACTGGTAAAGAGGATAAAGTTCCTTATGAGTGGGATGATCTTAGCAATAAAGCTATAAGAATTGATGGGGATCAACAAATTATTGGGAGCAACGATAAATCTACCTATGAATATGTTAATGATAAAGAAACAAGAAAATTGGATACAGAAGGCCTTGATTTGATTAAACATGAATATAAAGAATATGACCAGAACATGAACCAGGGAGAATACCAAAATGAAAGTGGAAAATACAAAGAAGAAAATATAAATAAAGAGAATGATAACAAACTGGAGTTTGGAGATCAATTAGTAGAAGCAGAAAATAATAGTGGAATAGAGGAATTTGGTGAATCAAATATGGATACAGAAAAAGATGGTTTTTTAGCACCTCCTGGAAATGAAAAGATTCACAATGACCTAGAATATGTAAATCAAAATGCAGGAATGGGTGATATTGGATCAAACAATAATGAATATAATAATCAAATAACTCAAATAGTAAATGAGACACCAAATAATGGAGATATATTCATGTCTGAAACTGATTTTGTTGGATATGAACCAGCCTTCGAAAATGAAAACAACAAACATCTAAATATGGATGATATACAATCTATTGTTGATACTGAAGAAATAACTGAATACTTACCTGAAGAAAATGCATTAACTACTGAAAATAATCAAATAAATGATGATTTTCATAACGAAAAAGACAGGAATGTAGATAAGGATGAACTGGAATTTTCGAAATTCAATAATAATGGTACATTAAAAGACATATATGAAACAAGAGATAAGAGAGAAACAGGATATATTGAGGAACAAGGAAAGGAAGGTATAAAAGATATTCAAGATAACGGATTTTTAAAAAAAGTGGACGATTCTCTAAGGTCTGGATATGATAATGAAAATTTAACTAATGAATCTCATGAAAATTCAATAATCTCTGATATTGGATATAAGGAAGCTGGGATAGAAAATGTTATTCCAGAAATAGGTTATAATACTAATTCTCTAGATAATGGTGGGAAAATAAAAGAGATTTCAATTGATAAAAACACTCCTAGGGGTAGTTTTGTGGAGGAATCCTCTCAAAGGGTAATTTATGATATGCCTCATGACCAAAATAAAATGTCAGATACTAGTATCACTCGTGACAGTATCCCTTTTCAGGATCTAGATTTAGAAACTGCTATAAATTTCACTAAAGAGAAGCAGAAAAAAATAAAAGAAATGATTAATGAAACTGAAAGACATATTAAATCTATTGAACCGATAGAATCTAGATCAGTTATTGAATCTATTAAGAATGAAATTTCTCAACTTGAGAATGAACAAGAAAATACAAAGGAAAT
>NW_027122921.1:0-512 GCF_001865355.1 Cryptosporidium andersoni
GGTGATGATGATGGTGATGATGGTTGTGTTGATAATATTGATGAAATCTTTTTTTTCACTAGTCCCAGTCCTTTAGATACCATTGTAGGATTTTTCGAACTTGTTGAATCTGATTTTTCAGTGCTTATATTTGGATGAGCTGAAAGCTGTCTTGATAGTTGTTTACTTTTAATAATAGGTGAAGTTGGGGTAGAAGGAAGAGAATTGGATTTCTTAGATCTTTCTTTGAGAACATCTTTAAGCTCACCAAGAAGAGCAACTTTGTGCATGTCAAGATTACCTTTTTCTTTATTTCCAGGTAAGTGGGAAGTTCTCTTTCCATTCTTTGTTTCAGATTTTTTGGAAAATTTACTAGATATTTTTGTTATTACTGGTAATGATAATGGTCTTGATAGTGGTGGTGGTGGTACTGGTGGTGGTGGCACTGATGGTTGTGATGATACTGATGGTTGTGATAATACTGATGGTTGTGATGATACCGATGGTACTGACAATAATGACGGTACTGATGG